>NC_034430.1:5408516-5484437 GCF_002078875.1 Numida meleagris | reverse complement strand
GCCCTTCCTGGGCTGCACCGGCGCCGCGCTCCTGCTCTGCTTCAGCTACGCCGGTCTGCGCCCGGTGGAGGCAGGTAAGGGCCGCCGGGAGCCGGCGAGTGCCGGGGGGCAGCGCGGTCGCGGGGGGAGTCGGGCACCGGGACGGCGCCGGTAACCGGGTGCGGAGCGGCCCTGCGGCTGCGGCGCACGGCGAAGGGCGGGAGCGGAGCGGGGGGCAGAGCGGCGGCGCCGTGCCCACGCGTGTCGGCGCCGAGAGCCCCTCTGAGCTGTCCCGTGGGACACGGAGCGTCCCGGCTGCGTGACGCTTCCAGGCGGTTGGGTCCTCCAAGGGGGATCTCTGGGGAGGATGAAGGTCCCCGGGAGCTTGTCCTATTTCTGACACAAGCAGGAAACGCTCGGGTCCCTGCTCCAGCCAAGCTGTGCCTTCACCTGAGCGCCCACACAGGTGCCACATCTCAGCAGCGCTGCTGGGAGCTGCCCACGAGCCCCCAGAGCCCCGGCCCTCCCAGCTCTGTTTGCTTGGCAGCGAGGCTACGGGCTCTGGCGGAGCAGCTGCTTTGATTTGCAGAACGCCGGGATAGCTCACATTCCGGGAGGCTGTGGGTGACTGTCAGCGACACACAGCTCCGGGGGGTGGAAATTCCTGTGCTCCGCGGCTCTGGGAGCTGTGGTGTTACAGCCACCCAGGTCCCACTGTGCTGGGGCTGCGGGATCCCCCCCGACGCCGTTGGGTTTGACACACACGTCCTCGTCCAGACGCCGGCACGCTGCAGGGACAGGCATGGGGAGATGAAGGAAACACTCCTAAAAGGAGTGAGTGATGGGGAAAAGAGCACATCTGCCATTGGAACAGCCTTCCTGATTTCCTGCAAACTGGGACACTTCCCTGCTCTTCCTTATCCTTGAATCACCTCAGCCAGTGACGGAGAGTAAACACGGAGCCGTGTCCCTGCCCATCGCAGCGGCCGTGGCCATTGGGTCCCTGCGAGGTTTTGGGCGCCACAGCCCCGCTGGTGGCTGCAGTGCGCGGTGGGGATGCGGCCCCCAATGGTTCCGGGTGCGTGAAGCTGTGTGACCTTGGGGCTGCCCCCCCAGCTCTGTAGGGGCCGTGAGCTGGGGGTGCAGGGAGGGAAAAGGGGGACGTGGGCACGGTGCGGTCATCCCAAGGTCACACAGAGGTGGTGGCAGTGTCCCCATCAGCCCTGTGGCCCCGGCACCACCTGAGCATGTGGCCACGAGGCCACTGATGTGAGCGAGCCAGGAGGCATCGGGGAGACTCATGGAGGGGCAGTCAGCGCCAGCGGGGCTCAGCTCTCCTCCCTTGCACCCCAGAGCTCCCGCAGGCAGCTGTTGGAGAACGCACCATTAAGGCCTAAAGCTGCCATCCCTGCCATGACCCAGGGGAAGTGGTGCAAATTCCCCTTCTGGCACCGCAGGGCTGGCAGAAGGCCGAGCTCAGAGCTCAAGGCCGAGGCAGCGGGGCTGTGCAAATGGGAGCTGTGGGGCTGCTGCTGGAGAAGCAGCGGGGGAATGCTGCACAGCAGTGGGGAGAGGGCTCAAAATAGTCCTCAGCCCGGCAGCTTTGCGGGGCAAACAGCATCCACATAGAGCAGCTCAGGTCAGAGTGATTTCTGTGGGGTGAGGGGAAAGGTACCACCAACCAGACTGGGTGAGGCTTCAGCCTCAGTGCAGCTCCAGCCCGAGGCCCCACGGTGCAGCCAGGCCACGTGCAGGACTGACAGTGGCACCTCCGCACAGCAGCGGTCCCAGCAGCTCTTTGCAGACCCCAGCCCAGCCCACGCCAGCCCCTTCCCAGCTCCTGAGGGCCACAGAGGTTCCTGGCCAGCTGACGAGTGGTGTAAGCACCGTATTGATTTCTGCTTTCAGCGTAGGAGAGATTTAATTGCAACGTGGAGGTTGCTGACCCCGGTGTCAGACTCCCAGCAGGGACATTGCTGTGCTGTCTTGTTCCGAGTGCCATCTCCTGCCGGGAACATGCATGGGGAAGATGGAGAGGGCTCCTGCAGAGCGCTGAGCTCACACATGCACCGTGCACAGCACCACGGCAGGACTCAGGAGCAGCCTTCATGGAGCTGTGCCCCTGTGCTGGTGCGGAGCGCAGCCTCACCCATTTGGCATTTATTGTTAAACAAACCCCTCCTGTTTTATAAAGTACCCAGAGGCCAAATTAAGAACTGACTCAAGCATAATTCAGTTAAAAGCATAAATGCATGGAACACCAAAGCACACAGATCTTTATGTGTGCAGTAAAAACCCAAATGTTGGGTACGGGAGCATGCAGAGCTCAGGGTACGAAGCTCGGGGTGCTCAGCCCCCCCGCTGCCAGCACCACCCCGATGTCACACGGCTGCACAGAGCTGCCACACTGTGGTACCAGCGCTGCTGGGATGTTCAGTTCCCGGATAAAACGCACCACAATGACCCAGCACTGAGATGGGATGCAGTCAGAGGTTGGGCAGCACTGACATTCCTCAGGGCAGCGATGGCCACGAGGCCGATGTGCCCCATTCCTCCCACCCAGAGCAATGCCCAAGGCTGGGCACAGCGAGCATCACCACGCTTGGGGAATCAGGCACAGAGCTGGGGCTGCCTGCTAACACGCTGTCTGCACGAGGAGCGGGCGAGCAGCAGGAAATAATCCCCAATGTCCCAAAAGGAGGCAACAGGGGCTGCTCTTTGTCCTCTCTGAGGCTGCAGCACTCCCACACAGCCCCGCTCACCGGGCACAGGGCTGTGCTGTGCCCCACTCCCTCCCACTGCCCCGCGGGCTCTCCTCATTAAAGCACTCAGGGAAGCTGAACGGCGCGCCAGCCTGCCTACATACCCCATAAAGCTGACAAGCAATTACATCCAGTGAAGGGAGCCATGCTGGGAAAGCAGAGAAAGGCTCTGAAAGCTGCAAAAGCAGGGCTTTGTGCTTGCACTCTGTGCGCGGGCAGTGGTGCTTTGCAGAGCATCACATCAGACCGTAGCGATGCTCCTTCCCCTCGCAGGTTGCCTCCCTCCATCCCTGTGTCTGCAGGAGAGGTCACGGTGCAGGAGCACAGAGCGGCCAGGGTCAGATGCTCCATGCTCCGATGGCCACACTGTGTCCCGGGGCTGATGCAGTCCCTCCTTTGCACAACAGCAAAGGAGCTGCATGGGGAATGGGGGCTCAGTAAATGAACAAACACCGTGCCCATCACCTTAGCCCTGCCCTCATAGGAAGATTTCTACTCCAGGCACTTCCATGCAGCTGGAGTGCCCCAAGCTCAGAAGCAGCAGATGTGGCAGCAGTGGGATGGGGACAGATGTGTCCCATGCTGCAGCTCTGCGTCAGTCACCACGAGGGCAGCTGTTCCTTGCACACACGGGTGGTTTCCTGTTCCCTGTCTTGCACCAGCAGTGAAAAGCCAGGGAGGAATCAGCCCAAAGCTCTGAAGTAGTTGTGTTGGGCTTTTTTTTTCCTCTCTCCCAAATAAGTCCATTAACGATCAGCAGAGCATTTAATGAGGGGCCAGGAGTTCCCAGCACTAAGAAGGGATTAAGGGTAATCTTCGCCACTCACAGCTCCTCACCGCGCAGAGCGGTCCCGACCCACTCTTGCCAGAAAGCCCCACAGGGGGTCCCTGTGGAAGGGAAATAAGGCACAGCCGAAGCATGATCGGCTGTAAAACAGCCATTTCTTGCTAAAAACCACCACATTTTCATCTCAGTTAGTCAGGGCCCCATCACAACAGAGGGATGCTGACATCTGAGAGCATCTCCTCAGCTGAGCACGCAGCTCCAGCTCCAAACCAGCCAAGCTCTGCCTGTTTGCAACGTGTGATTTGCTCCAGAAGGCGCTGCAGCCCCCGAGCCAGGGTGAAGCTAAACTGCTAAACAAGAAATCTTGCACCATATGGGTTCCGTACGGACCAGGCAGGGGAGGGGCTCTCAGTAGGATAGAAAGGTTTGATGCATAGCGTGCTCCCTGCCAGCAGGAAAGGAATCGCCCTCGGGGCCGCCCACCCCACTCCCCCAGCGCAGCAGCAGCTTCCAGGAGTTGCAAAGAGGTGGAAAGGAACCAACCCTTTGGATTTGGCAGCCCCCGGCCCTGCTGGCGGCGCTGACCCCCTGCACCCAGCGGGGAAGCAGAAATCACCGCGCCCAGCTCCGCGGGCACGGCCGGAGCCACGGCTGGCAGAGCACCTCGGAGCAGGGATCGGATCTTGGAAAGTCGTGATCTCATCGCGCACCTCCTGGGAGCGGGGAGAAGAGCATCCTCACGGATTAAAATTTTGGCTGCCAACTATTCATTCAGCTCTGGGAGCGGGGAACTCATTTTCCTGGCTTTGTACTTCTGTCAAACGCTGTGCTGCATTCTCTTCTCACGTCGCTGCTGTACTGATTTGACAACGCTGATTTACGTGTAGCTGCTCCTGCTCTGTAGTAGTGAAGGAGAGATGCTCAGATCTGGATATTACTCCGTTATCTCCCACCTTTAGCTGCTGTCTCACCCCATACAGAGGTGGTTTCTCTCCTCCCCACGTCCCATCCTGCTCCGCAGGTTCCAGGCACCGGCTGCAGCTCTGCCAAGTGCTTTCCACCTCCCCGAGGCTGCCTGCTCCTCTTTCACCTCTGCTGCACGCTCCCACCCCCCCACGCTCTACAGCAGCAGGACAGGAACTTCGGGGTTTTTTGTGCTGTGCCCCCCTCAAGGTCACACATCTCAGCGGGGACACAGCGGTGCGCTGTGCATTCCCTTTTCTCTGTGTGAAGCTTGTTCTGCTCTCTGTTTCCCATGAGGTTCATTCTTCTCTGTTCAAAGCCCTCCGCAACCCACGCTGGGTAGCTCCTAAAAATACCCGGGCAGAGCGACCACGCTGGGATGTAGCAGCACAGCTGCACTGGGAGTGGGGCAAGGTGCTCGGCTGCAGCCCCACCGCTTTGTCTGCCACCTCCCAGCCCCACCGCGCCCCCCATGTGTTCTAGCACATTCACCAGCCGTGACTCATAGACTTTCCCGCCCGCATTCCTCCTGCTGGCTGTCCCTTACTAAAATTAGACCCCCCTCTGGTCAGCACGTGGGGATGGGGACGGTGAGGAGCTGCCCTGGGATGGGAGCAGCATTGGGGTGAGTGATCCATGGGGCCTCAGTGCGTGCCAGGTGCAGCAGGTGCTGTTTGCAGAGAGAAGGAGGCAATACATTGTCATTGCTCTGCTAAGAGGAGAGCAGCGCCGACCTTCACTGCGGAGGAGTCCTGTGCTCCCGTTATTCTCTCTCACTCGCCAGGGGTGAGGTCAGTTGTCAGCAGGTGCTGACACACGGCTGGGGTATTTTCAGCCATATCCAGGCATCCGGGGCTGACTATAAACCCAACAAGTGTCACTGGAGACGTGCACACGTGCATCCTTCTTTTGGCGTTGACCTCAGCCCCAGAAGGGCAGTGCTGTGCAGTGGTTCAAAAGCAAGAGGAGTGTTACTCTTTGATGCAAGAAGATATGCCCCATTCTCACCACACCGACCTCCCGGCGCCGTGAGCAATCCGGTTGGCATCTCCCACCTTGGGATTGGGGCTGTGGCCCTTGCACAACACAGGGGTCCATTGCGGTCCTGGTAGCAGCGAGCGGATGGTGGTGAAAGTCCTCCAACCATCAGAGAGAGTCCACCAGCTGTGTGCAAAATACAAGGATGTGCATAAAAAAAAGTCTGGCAAACTTGCAGGGAAAAGCAAAAGGAGCACTCCTATTTACTACCGCTGAATTTGAAACCTCCAGAGTGCTCATTCCGCTTTCAGAGCTCCCCGACAGATCCTGCATTTCCCCGCAGCTGTTGCTGTCAGGCTGTAATAGGACGCACCAGAGAAAACCCAGCACGTGGCTGGGAGCGAGGAGATGTGCGAGCTCATCAGTGCTCAGACATCAAATTGTTTCGGGGTGTGTGTGCATGCAGACATTCCACGTGCCCAGTGCAACTCACCCTCAGCAGAGCGCTCCAGAACCTCACTGGTATCACGATGTGGATCTGCCATTTCCAGGCCCCACGCTCAGTGCTGGCAGCAGGAAGGCCGTTTGCAGCTCGGCTTCTCACGCCTCAGAGCGTGGCCAGGCCTCGCGTTTCCTTCTGCTCCCCCCACTGTGACAACTGAGGCACGGACTCCGTTGCTGGTGCAGGACGAAGACCGATATTGGACGTGCTCACAACCTTTCATACCCACGCAGCAACCCCTTGGCCACGTGCCCGAGCCAGGCGCTTCGTGCGTGTTTATGCCTGGCTCAAGGAGCTGCCGAGCTTGTTTACTCATCCCAGGTCTTCTGCTCATCAAAGTGAGAATGTCGTTGTTTTCCCACACCCTGCATCCCCCCCCTCCCTGCCCTCGCTCCGTCTCCTGCCCACAGCCTGGCTTTGTCTCCCTCCTTGCAGACAGCCCATCGGCTCCGGTCAATGTCACAGTCAAACACCTGAAAGCCAACTCAGCCGTAGTGACCTGGGACGTTCTGGAGGATGAAGTGGTCATCGGATTTGCGATTTCCCAGCAGGTACGATGCCTACGGTTCCCCAGTTTTGGTCACGTTCATCTTCACCCCAGGTCCCCTCAGTTTCCCAGCTCTCTCGCTGCAGCGTGAGCCCATTCCTTCTCGTCCTGTCCCATGGTCTGCGTGGGGAACTCGCTTCCCATCCTCCTTGCAGCAGTGCTCGGTGTGCCGCTCGCTGCAGAGGTCTCCGTGCCCATGGCGGACAGGGCAGGAAGCAGTGGTTTTAGACACCAGCAGCGCACGCAGGAGCTCCCTCCACCACTCTGTGCTCTCCTCTCTCGGCTTCCAGAAGAAGGACGTGCGGATGCTGCGCTTCATCCAGGAGGTGAACACCACCACCCGCTCCTGTGCCCTCTGGGACCTAGAGGAGGACACTGAGTACATTGTGCATGTCCAGGCCATCAGCATCCAAGGCCAGAGCCCTGCCAGTGAGCCAGTCCTCTTCAAGACCCCCAGGGAAGCTGAGAAACTGGCTTCTAAAAATAAAGGCAAGTGTGGGTGAGTTCCTATGCAGCCCCTGGACAGCGCAGGGCTCTGCAGGGAGGAAAGAAGAACCCCATGCAATGAGGATAGCTGGGTTAGTGGCACACAGGGCTGAGGGCCCTCTGACAGCCCTGCATGGACACGTGGGATGCTTTGAGCATTCCCAGCAGTCAATGAGATGCTGAGGTTGAGCTGCTGTCAGGGCTGAGCCCAGCATAAATGTACTTCTGCATGAGCATCTCTGACACAGTTACACCCCAGCACTGAAAGCGACCACATCTAAGACAAAGATGAGGTTCCTTTGCTCCAGCAAAATAGCACCAAGAGGTCAGCAGCCACTGCTGCCAAAGGCTGGCTGTGCACTTCTCCTGTTTCAGATTTAAGGGCCAAAGCAAGAAAGTTTCCAGCCTGGGAACAGAGCGCCCAGCATACTTATGGGTAGGGAATGCCACATTCCCACTTCTTACATTTCAAAAGTTTATGCCAAATCAAAGAATTGCTGAGGCTGGATGGGACCATCTGAGATCATCTGGTCCAACCTCTGCTCAGGGAGGGTCAGCCAGAGCTGGAGGCCCAGGACCATGTCCAGTTGGGTTTTGAGTACCTCCGTGGATGAGATCAGGCACTTTCTGCCCGGCAGCTCCTTCCCTCATTCCTCTTAAGCCAAACCAGATGGGGAAAGTCTGCTCTCAGGAAGAATCTCTGCTGCAGACGGGAGCTGGGGAGTGCAGGGATTGGGACTACAGGGGTTACTGCTGACCCAGGGCTCAGCCTGCTGCAGGGCTTTTGGCCATGATGCCTGGGATGCTGTGAGTTCTTGGCTCTTCCTGCCAAAATGGTTTGGTGTCTGTAAACACAGAATTACTGTTCATCCGAAAGCACTAAGAGGAGCACTGCTTCCCTCCCTGGAGGCCTAAGCTGTAATCCTTTTAGTGCCTTGAAGGCGAGGAGGTGCATTACGCCCCGCAAAAAGTCTCAGTGCGTCCCTGAATCCCACAGCTCCACTGAGAAACACTGAGCCCAGCTCCTCACGCTGAGCTGGGAGAGATCTGCTGAAGCATGCAAGGCGTTGTGACAGGCACAGACGGCTCCAACAGGGAGCAGAGCGAGCTGCCACAGAGCCAGGCAGCGCGGGTCAGCCCATCCCCATTCACTTCTCCACCCTCTCCCCATCTCCTGCAGGGACGAGCGCGGGGCAGTGGCTGCATTAATGGAATGAGCCTGGCGTGATGCTGAGCCAGTGGCCAGGGCTGAGCCAGCGGTTGGGTTTCATCATCTCTCTTTCCCCCCTGTGCAGATGAGGTGACAATGAAGGAGATGGCGAAGAAAAACCAACAGCTGCGCGCAGGGGAAATACTCATCATTGTGGTGGTGCTGTTTATGTGGGCAGGTCAGTTCCACCTCTCTGTCCAAGCACGTCGTATCCCCAGGGCCCGCTGCCCTGCCCGGCTTGTGTGCTCCCCCTGCACACCCGGAGCCAGGCAGCGCTGAAATCAGGTGAATCAGTGCTCTGTGCTGGCACGGCACCACGCAGATGATGGACTTGATGAACTAATTGTCTAATTCAGCATGGCTAATCCTGTAAGCTCCGTTTTTCCAGGAAGCACTGGTGCTAATGCCATCAGCGCTGCACCAGGACTCGAGCCCTCCAGACAGCGCGGGTCGCAGCAGTTATCTGCCTTATGATGACTCCAGCTCTCGTGCAAAACAGAAATTCCCTGATGAGTTCTGCCAAAGTTCAGACACACCAGGCACTGGGAGTCCTGCTCTCAATGCCAACTATTATATTTACACTAAAACTGACTGCAAAAGCAATTAAAAGAACAAGCAGCTTCCAACGTCCATGCAGCAATAAACCCAGACCCTCCCAAATTTCTGTACTAAAACACATAGAACAGTATTTAATGGGAAGAGAAAGAACATTGGCAGAAGCACATAAACCAAAAGGAAGGAAAGGCCTGTGCAAGCTTGGGGTGGTGGGGGGAGGAGGGTGGCCAGTGTCACTGAAAACGGTGCCCAAAAGTGCTTTGGAGCAGAGCTTCCAGCAGAGCACCAAACAGATGCACTCCTTCAATGCGGGGATCTGTCACTGTGGCTTTTTGTAGAAAGTACAAAGATACAGCACTTCCATAGAAAACAGTTTTCCAAGGAGAGTTTGGGACTGCATTTCAATAGATCTCACACCAAGTTGTGCTCAGGACAGACCTCCCTGCTATGTTTTAAAGCAGCAAGAAGGGAGAGGAAAACGCCCCGAGTCCTATCCCATCGGCTACGCGCATCAGCCCTTCGGCTCGTTCAATTTGGAAATCACATGCATGAGTTAATGGGAAAAAACAAAACAGTTTGCATGTTTGTTTTCTATTTCGAGCCGCAGCCTCCCCGGGCTGCCAGTCAGCTGCTGCTCCCACCGCAGTGTCAAACATCCATGGAGCAGCACTGCTCCTGCACGTCGCGGAGCAGAGCACCCAGGGGCTCAGGGAAATCACCAGGCTGGGAAATCAGCACTAGGGCAAATCTGTGGCCCATAAAAGACAGCTTCTGGAAAAGCCCTGAGGTGATCGTGCATTGCTGTTCACATTTCCAGGGACTGGAAGGCAATTATTGCTGGAGATGATAACCAAATTAGACCTAAACTGAGGTTACAGAAAATCTCCAGCCCGTGGTCTTTTTGGCATTTAAGTCAACTTTGATCTCTGCACATTCCAACTTAAGTGCCCTGCCAGTAAAAGCAATCATTAATAATTACAGAAAGTGACAGAAGGGCCGATTCATCTCCAGTGCAGCACAACCTAATGCTCAGGTCAGCATCTCAGCAAAGAGCTCGCTACCACCACCACTTCCAGAAGAATTACACTTCTGAAGGAAAGTGGGGGGGGTTGGGGGGCTCATCCAGGAGGTTTTGCAGCATCCCAAAGCAGAAATAGTTCTTCCCAGTTCTTAAACTGGTGCATTCCCAACCTCAGTGTCCAGCAATGCAGATGCAGACTGGGATGGTTTGTGTGCAGGGCTCTGAGCTCAGAGATGGGCCCCGGTGCTGCAGCGTTTGTGGGACTGCTCCCTCAAGCTGCCTCTCCGTGCCTCGCTTTGGCCACCAGCAATCCCAGGAGGTGCAGCTGTGCCAGGTGTCACCCGCTGTCCCGGGATCAGCCATTTGCTCACGTACATGGGGAGGAATTGGACTGCTGTGCTGATCAGCACACATGGGGCAGCTCTCAGAGCAACGCCTCGCTTCGTAAAGGAGCTGCTGCAATCTGGGGAGCGCTCCACAGACACTTTGCTGTAAGGGGAGCTAGAATACTTCTCAGCAAGGGGGAAGCAGCATCTGCCCAGGGTTACTTTACCTCCACATACAGATCAGCAGAGAAGTTATTTGCTCAAAAAACCACGTAAAAGCTTCTGAGAAAGACCTTTCCCATCTCATTACTCATCACGGCTGCCCCTGCTTTCCCCTTCCCGTTCTCTTTACGCATGTGGGAGGAAATTTCCACTGGCAGCTTTTGCTGCCGTCACTGTTACCTATCTGCAGATGTTGTCCTGCTGCTCAGGAGGCCCAGGCTGACACTGCACGCAGGCAGGTTGGGTATCTGCCTCTCATCCTTCAGCTCCAGCTCCCTCTGCTCACCCCAGAGGAAAAGTCCATAAGCCACATCTCCACCAACCAGAAATTCCAGGAGCTCCTGTGCTTGCAAAGCAAAGATCCCATCTAACCACACAGGTAGCATTACCACCACCCAGACAGAGGGTTGAAAGCACTCGTCCCAGTTAGCCTTGAGCTTCTCTCCTTCTGTCTAACTAGTTTAGCAGGGAGCTTGTGTAGGAAGCAGCCAGAGGGCTGAGGAGCTCTGTTAGAAAGGAGCAAGTGTGGATGATGCCGAGATCTTCACCAGAAGGCACAGAGCTGGCTGCAAGCACAGAGCTCTGCAGGCAGCGGGCTCAGCTCCTTTGCGCGCTCACCAACGCTTCCTCCCCACCAGGGGTGATCGCCCTGTTCTGCAGGCAGTACGACATCATCAAAGACAACGAGCCCAACAACAGCAAGGAGAAAGCCAAGAGCGCCTCAGAGAACAGCACTCCCGAGCACCAGGGCGGGGGGCTGCTCCGCAGCAAGGTGAGTGCTGGGGGGTGCAGCAGGCAGGCAGCTCCCGGCACCCTGACACAGCCCCACATCAGCTCCCCTCCTCCAGCAGCAATGCAGGAAGGAAATGCCCCTTTGCCCCAACAAGCGCCAGTGCTGCGGTGTCGTTAGCGGTCTGAGCATCCCCCGCGTGGCACTCCCACCTCGGGGTCAGCCTGCGCTTATCACTAAAAGCGATGTCGGTCCAAACTGAAGCATCCAAATATCTCCAGAAGGAAAGCATGCTAAGCAGCGCTGCAGCCCCCGAGCTGCCCACCCCCCACAGTGGTCAGGTGCAGAGCGGTGAAGGGGATAATCCCCATGCAATTAACGGGGGAGCTGACCAGCTGCAGCATGGCTGGCAAGACACATGGTGTTTAAGGTTTGCTACATTCATACTGCAAGGAGACTCCAGCTTCTAACTGATACCAATTTGTTCAGTTCATTTTACTTTCCTGTGCTTCTGTTCACCACTTGCATTCCGCCACATCCCCACTGTGCCGCATTTCCTGATTATTAGAGACAGTTCAGTAGCACACACGCTTCCAAGCAGACCATCATGAATTGGCCCAGCACCGACCCTTCTTCACAACCCACAGGGGATGGGAGTGAGAGCTTTTACACAGCAAGAGTTCACGCACATGCACAGATCTGACGCAGGTATGCTCTCCTCCCCAGTTATTTCTATGCACCTTCTCTTCCTTTGTCTCTTCTCTCCCAGTTCCCAAAAAACAAACCCTCAGTGAACATCATTGAGGCGTGACAGCAGCTGCTGATGGACTCCACTTCTCATGCTCATGTTCTGCCTCTGAGCCTCGATGACTGGGGAGGTGAAATAGCATCGGAGCGATTGGGAAGGAGACCTGGCCACCATCACTTGGTGGCACACGGCTCCTTCCTCATCTGTGCTCTGCAAACAGAACGAAAAACCCTGCAAAGAAAAGAAAATCAACCCCAAACCCAACCAAGACGGAAAAGCACCAGTGGGAGCTGCTGCCAGTGGTCCTGAATGGGACTCATGGATCGCTGCACAGGAGCAGCCTCTCACGCTCCTGCCCGCCCTCACACTCCGTCTCCTGGAACAATTTTCCCATCTTTGGAAACGTACGATGTTTCGTTGTTGCGTTGTCTCACTCTCACCCCATCTCGGCAGCATCACCGTGAGCTCCGGCACCGCTCGCCGGCACTGCCCCTGGGCCACAAGGAAGGGAGGGAGGAAGGGAGGAAGGGAACTCCCTGTGGACACAACCAGGCGCGCGCTGCCGTGCGCTCTCGGCTTGCTTTGTCCCATTGGCACTTGTTGTGTAACGTCTCACAGGTGGGGTTTGCAAGAAACAGAGGAAAGAGAAGCGCCCCAGGCTCCAGCCCCACCGCGGGAGCTCCCCTGGCTGCTTCCAGGCCGGGTTCCAGCGCTGGTGCCGCCCATCACACAGCAGTGTTCTTCATCTCAGATACCTGGGGCACAGACCGAGACGAGGGGGCACCGGAAGGCCCCGTTCAGCTTCCAGGATAAATCCATCTTGCTTGTGGTATTTTCAGCAGCCGCAGTGTGAGAAACACTCCGTCAAGATGTAGCCAGTCAGCAAAAAAAAAAAAAAAAAAAGAAAAAAAAGAAAAACAAAAAGAAAGAAAAAAAACTCACGATACCGGTCGCTATGCAAGGTCTCGGCGGCAATGGCCATTTGCTGCAGAAGGCTTCTGCCTAAGGGACCTTTTCCTGAGGGCTTCAGTTCTTAGTGGCTTCTCCTCGTGGGGTTGCAGTGCGTGGGCCTGGCTCTCCTCGGGCGTCCCGGCCGCACCGCTCTGCGATGCCAGGTTCCTGCTGCAGGCAGCCCTCCGTGAGCAGGGGTCATGGAAGGGGCCGGGTCTCCTCCTGCTGCCGGGTTCTGGATGTGCACACGCTGAGGGGATGCCTGGGAGCGCTGGTGCTCGGAGCCGGGAGGTGCGAGTGCATCGCATGGGACAGATTAACTCGTGTAGTGTGCCATGGGGTATCTGTATGTACCTACTCCACAAAACCACTCCACATGCACTAGGGGATGAGGCAAGATCCTATTTGTTCCATCAGACGGGTTGGCCTGAGGAGGGCTTTAATCTCTTTACACCACACCCGAGTTAAAGTCCCCGCAAGGAGCCGGGCTGGCGGCCACCAGCGCCTCCAGCGCAGCCCAGCCTGGAGGAGGGCACCGGGTCTGCCCACGCGCCGTGGACAAGAAGGGCTTCCCCTGCGCCAGCTCCAGGCCGACCCCTCTGGTCTCTTCCACGGATCCTTTGCCAGAACGTACTCCTCCATCACCAAGAGGGAGAGGTCAACACCTCTGATACAGACAGAGCAATAAACATTTTATAATGTACAATAAAAGATTAAAGGTGTGTCTTGTTTGAAGTCGTCACATCTCGTATTTGCCCACCTCAAGCAGAACGCACACGGGGTAGAACGCGGGGACTTCATATTTCCCAGTGACCGTGGGTTTCCTGGGTGTGGGAAACCAGAATGGCTCAGAGCTCCCTGCGGCTGTGGAACGAAGGGGAAAAAAAATACAAGGGCTGGAGACATAAATAGCGCTGCAGCCGCACCTAGAGAGAGCCTTCAGACGCGCCTGTTATCTCCCAAGAAAGAAACGCCATTTGGAATCCATAACCCTATAAAGGGAGATTTAGGACAGATGGCGCGGCATGTGCAAAACGATAAGGGAGATGCTCCCTCGTAATCCTGGAGCAGACAGCCAAGCAGGCGGCCCTCGGAGGGCTGCGGGCGAGGAAGTCAGCCTGCTAATTTGGCAGCTTCAGGGGAGGGAGGATCACGTGCTGTGGATAAACGCAGTTGTCCCCGGTAATTCTGCCCGCGTCCCGTTCTCTGCTGCTGTTTCCCAGTTACAGGTTTAAGCCATGTCTTTTCTAACAGAGATGCGCTCACTCTTTGTTTGGCGGAAATGGGGAATTAATTAAAAATTAAAGCAAGACTGTTTGCTCGGAATTAAGAATTCGCCGCATGGTGTGGCAGGAGGTAAAAGGGTTATTGCTGTGTTTCATAACTGTGGGCTTTAATGTAAAGTAATAATGCCACGATGAGAAGAGACAGGAGCGGGCTGGCAGCAGCTCAGCTCAGAGAGGGACTCAGCACTGTCACCTCCTCATGGTTCTCCTAGAGGAAATATTTCCAACAGCTGTGAATTAAAGCAATGTAGGAAGCCCACACTTCAGGAAACATCTTAGGAAAAGATGTTGCCCACTTTAAGAAAAGGGAGATCCTACTTAAGGTCCTATTTTCTGAGATGCACAGACACCAAAGTCTTCGCTGCTGTTTCCCGCAGTAACCTGGGAACTGACACTAGGGTCAGACACCACGAAGTCTCCGGGCTGTGTGACTTCAATTCCTAAATCAGTATTAGAAAAAGATACCTCGTTCCCATCAGCAGTGCCCAAAAAATAATCCCTATGCGACCCAGAGGTGTTTTACAGCCAATAAAGGGATCAAGGAGGAAAGAAATTACAGAAGCGCTCACCCTAGAGGCGACCCACGCTTCCCTACACGTGTTCCCCTGACTGCAGATTTGGGCTGGGTATTGGAGAAGGGAGGCTTCAGGGAGTGCTAGCAAGAGGAGGTGGGAGCGGGCTGGCACGGGGGATCCAGGGAGCCCTGCAGGGATGCGTTTCCCATTGAACCAGCCCTGCTGCAGGGTGCTCATCCCACGAACCAACCGAGCAGAGCCCGTGGGCACAGTGAGGAGCAAGCAGCTGAAAACAGAATGCGTTGCCAACACACGCAGTGCCTGCTTGGAGCTGAGCACCACTTGCCCGCATCCTTCCAAGCGCTGCAATATCGTGCCCACAAGCGCAGCTCAGCCCGTGCATCCCTCCCCCATGAGTTTGGGAGCAGCGAGCCGCGGTGTGGAGCAAACACTGTGCTCAGAGCACAACACTGCTCACACCTCCCAGCACAGCCAGGAACAACGCAGGCTCCACTCCCATCTAACGGGAGCATTAGCATCTTATTCACTGACACTTCAACAGCACCAGAGAGGGAAACACCTACAGGCCACAGTGTTAGTATAATCTCAGCTGGTAATGACTTTCTGGAGGAGATGTGAGCAGTGAGGAACAGATTGCTAATGCCAGTATTTGCCAAAGGCATTAAAGGTTCCACCACGCAGAAGTGCATGCCACACCGCACACCCACCGCACTGACAAAACGCGGCAATCCACGGAGCAGTCAGACAGCACTTCCAGCAAGGGCGGAGAAGGAGATTATGCCACATGTTATTCCAAATGTAATTTGCCCAGATTTGCAGAAAAACCTCCTAACCACACAGAACAAAGCCTAGCACAGCCTAACTGACCAAATCCAGCCAGCTTCCCGGCATTCGTTCAGCAGCAGTGTGATCAGCTTGCTTGTTATGCCACAATATCTTCTGTTTCCTCCGCAAATCTGTGTGGGTTCGGTCGTCTGATGACCCTACAGATTAGAGCAGCTCCCACTCATCAGCGCTCACAGCCCACACGTCTCGGGGAAAGCGAGCTGGGTTCTCTTCCAGCTCGTGCATCAGCACCAATTTTGTCTAACTACATTCCAAATGAAGAGCCTTTATTATTAGCAGCAGAGTCAGGAAAGACACAGCGTGGATTTGAGATCCCAGATGGAGCCAGCAAAGCTGGCAGCCAGGAAAGCTGCCTCTTTGCTTCCAACCTGCACATGTTGGGCATGGAGTCACCGGGTGGCCGTGGCAGCACAGCCCCATGGAGCCATTTCACACTTCCCAGCACACTGCTGTCCTTATTAACTGATAAAAAAAACACATTTAGTGCCACCAACAGCTAAATGCTACTTATTTATACCACCCAGGCCTCTTCTGCAGAGGATGCAGACAGCACAGTGCTTAACATACCCTCAAACCAGAAGTAAAATGTTTTGAGCCCCCACCACTGCTTCACATTTCAGGACACCATTTCTTCCTACTTGGTTAGAATTACCTTGCAGCACAGAAGTGAGCTGGCTGCAGGAAAACCCATGCCATGATTCAGTTCTGGACCCGTTCTCCCGCTGCTGTTGGAGCGCAATGCATTAGTGAATGATATTAAGATTTTAATTGTCAGACATTCATCACAGTGCTTACACCCAGCTTGCACAAACCAGCCGCCTCCAGGCTCACATTGCTGGATTCCACTCCTGCAAACATCATAAGCGGAGCTCTCGGCTGCACCCTGGCTGCAAACACACGGCGCGTCCCCTGTGAACACTTAACGTGCAATCCTTTTCCCTTTACAGCATCATAGCTTATATGAACCACAGCTGCAGTGTCAAAGAATGAAATCTTCCACAACAAAGCCTCTCGCCATCCTAAATCCTTTACAGAGCACAGAGCTGCTCCATGGCCGTGCTCCTTCACACGAGAACCACGGTCACAAAGAGGACAGGCGCGAGCAGGAGGACTGCTCCCGGCCGAGCCCTCGGCACGAGGATGCTGACCTCGGGCAGAGCGCAGACATCATCCCACTGCCCGGACACAGCACTGAGAAGTGTCGTTAACTCAGCATGGCTGAACTGGAGGCAGAATGCCTGCGTAAACGGAAAGCTTACACCAGCAGCACTGACTGCTGTGCATCGCGTCATAACAGCCTCAAAGAGATACCTAAAAATCAAACCAGCAAGCGCAGAGCTCCTGGATGCCCGCTGGCAGGAGCCCCCCACCCCAGTGCCCAGACCACCAGCGCCCATCGCTCAACGGCAGCGGCACAGCCCCACAGCCCCAGCACCGTGTGACAGCAGCAGCTGCGGCTGGGATCAGCCCTGCAGGCACCGCTGCACGGCGAGGGAAGGGCTGCCCTGCAGCCACACTCTGCTCCTTGCTCCTCATCCAGGCAGAGCAGCGCGTTTCTGCAGCAGTTGCTCAGCAGGAGCAGCCGGCGAGCAGACAGCTCCCAGAGCAGCACAGCAAATGGCTCACACCAACAGCTGGGGAGAGAGACCTGCCCACTTCGATGGGCGTCAGCGCTGAGAGGAGCCACGTCCTGCCTGGATCACACTGCTCCCTGCAGGTCCTGCTAGGTCACAGAGTACCAAACATCAATGGTGACTTCGAGGTTTTGGCCAAAACCATTTCCAGGAATGAAGTTTTATTTTTCATGTCAGGTATTTAGAATTTACAGCTCTTTAAAAATGAACTGAAAGCACCTCAGCAGACTAACGGGTAGAAGCGCCTCTGGACAGTGGCTGTAACAGGTACCCGGTTCCTAATGCTGCTCCTGGTCCTCACAGCCCCTCTCCAGCCAGGCAGACAGGGCAACACTTGAAGAGGACCCCCCACTTTCAGAGGCCCTTCAGTGACACCTTCCCATGCTCCAGAAGCAGCATTCACAGTTGACACTGGGTCACATACTGTTTGTTTTCTGAGGCTGAGTGCCTCCCTGCTGCAATGACCCGTCTGCATGTGTGCATAACCCAAAGGTACTGAGATACCACCCCCTGCAGCCCCAAGCACTGCGGCGGTACTGACGTGAGCGCACTGAGCAGCCCTCCATTCCAGAGAGCAGCTCTGAAGGCCCCGCACAGCGAATCAAGAGAATGCACAAACCCTAAAATCGTGTCACAAAGCAGGAAACTGCCGCAGCTTCAGCCTCGCTGCAGCGTGTGCTCTCCTGCTCACTCAGAACAGGTCCCACAGCTCAGTGAGAAGCAACCTCCTCGGAGCGCTGCCCTTGCTGAAGTAGTTCAAGGTGCTCTCCACGCAGAACACGGCGTGTCCTTGTCCCATCGAGACTCAAAGGCCCCTCCACGCTGCACTGCAGTCATGTGATGGATGAGAGTCACGGGGCCACGTAACACACCTCCCTTCCCAGGGAACAGAGCGTTCCGAGAGCAAATCCAGGTCTCCTTCATAAGCTGCACTATCGGCTTTCATTTGCCCAAGGGAACAAAACTTCCAGAGAAAATTTCTGATGTGTTCTTGAAAATTCACCTTTTCTGGGCGCATGGTTTAGGAAGAAATGAGGCTACTGAGACAGCCATCAGAAAGCAAACTCCCGTCACACAGCACCCGATGTCACACAGTGCGAGACCAGGAGAAATCACAGCTCTTCACAGACCCTTTTCCTTCCCACACAGAGGTGCCCTTTGTTCTGAGCCACAGCCAAAAGGGCACAGACACCGAGGGGCTGGGAGCTGCCATCAGGTGCAGCCTCAGGGCGTCCCTACCGCTGCCACGTGGGTCAGCACTGGAGGACAGCAGGGGAAGAACAAGTCACATCGCTTTGCTTCTTACAAAGTGTAGGGTCAGTAGGAGATGCACACACAGCTCATCAGGTCGATGCCGCCCCAGAGCTCCCAGGAGCAGAGAAATCCTGGAACAGTCTGTTCATCAAGCTCCCCTTCTCCTGACCTCCTGTTCTTCATTATCCGTACAGAATGGATCATCAAGGTCAGGATCTAGCCAGCAGTTTCACTCCTGAAAAAGAAACTGGGGCTGGATCCTCACCATGAGTTCTTTGGCGACCATCTCACCTCCTCCTCGGGTCAACCACACATTTGTTTCCCCCTCTGTTCCCTTCCTGTCACTTTAAACCTAAGGTATTTGGTTTTTTCAAAGGTGTTTGATCTTTGTGGTTACAATAAGACCAGATGGTCACCGACACCTGTGACTCTTCATGAAGTATTTCTTCCTCTTCTCCCTTTGACTCAAGAAAATAATGAATCGGGTCCATCCCAGATCGTGAGAAGTCTGACAAAATTGGGAAGCATCATAAACCTCCATCAGAGCTGGAGGTCAGACAGAGCCAGCACAGCTTGCGGGTACCGGGTGCTGCATGGCTCCATCGAGCGCTGCGGCTCTGAAGGGCAGAGCTGCAGAGCAGCAGGTGGTGCAGCTCCGGCCCCTATGCACAATTGCAATGGGAATGGCTGTGGAAGCAATTCTCCCAAAGCACAGATGTTTGGGTGGAAAATGGGAGTAGTCTGCTTTCAGAGGGGGGGAAGCTGTTTCTGTTAGTTTGTCCTTCCCCTGCCCTGTTAAAAATAGCCCCATCCAGCCCACAGACTGCTGAGGACAAGAGCAGCGAGTGCTCACGCTCAGTGCCAGGAGTCGCAGTTATGAAAGGAGCCTCAGTGCTTCTGCAGACCAATACAGAACCATGCAGAATTGCTGAGGAGGATCTCATCAAGAAGGATGTGATTCTATTTACAGTTGAATGAAGGGCCATAATGAAGTGTGAATGCTAACCAGCGGTCAGCTGGCAGGCGTCTTTTGTGGTCAATTATCAGTTTCAGCCACCATTTCCAAGCAGATGCTCAAGTCACATCTCATTTCTACATCTGCTACAACGCAGCCTCAGCAGCATTTAGATTCCTATAGGGACCTGCAAATAAATCTATCCATTCAGATTTAATATCCTCTAGAAACTAGAACGAGAGGGAGAACAACCAGGACCATGGGTTAGCACAACTTGATCGGGATCGTTCTGCATCTGCCACGCAAATGATGCACATGAAATGGCTGCAGGTCCAGATGCACAGGACCATACAGGGCCAAGGTCAGCCCACTGAGAAGGCTTTTCTGTGACAACTGGGGAAGCCCACACTGTGCCAGGCTGAATTCCAGGCCTGCAGCCACCCAGAACACAAGAGCACTGCACTAATGAGAAAACCAAACTGTCTGCACCACAGACAATGTTCTTCCCCAGCGAAACAGTTCTCCATTTCGCTCACCAGCTTTGTTCATTTGGAGCTTCTGCCTGATCTTCTGTGACTCAGAACATACGTCTTGCATTTTTAATTTGAAAGGAAGAGAAAACAGGCCACTTCAGCTCTCCTCACGGCCCCCTCTGCATTACTGACGCTGTACCCATACACTGGAAAGCAGCCCTGTGGCTACGCAGCTGCTCGCACTGCCCAGATAAGTGCAGCCTCCACGCAACGAACCACAGAACTGTCAGCTCCTTATAACTCTCAGGAAACAACAATTATTGTGCCCATGAACAGCTGAAATAAACACAGTGGGTGGCCATCTCTGGAAGCTACCAGAACACTCTTTGCCCTCCAGAATGCCTCAGTTCTGCTCAGCCCTCCTGACACTGCTCTGCAGCTGGCATCCATCCCTGCTCTTTCCAGGCACCTTCCTTTCAGCCTCTGCTGCCAACAGCTCTGAGAGTGGCAAAGCGTAGAGGGTGTTAATAGCAGATCACAATCTCAGCACTTAAGCTCTGTAGGATCTATAGACCTCTCCTTCTGGGCATGCACCCACTGGGGATGCTTCTTCAGCTCCCTCCTGAAGCGCATGTCTGCCACTTCTGTCTTTAGAATAGCAGATGGCTTTCATTCTGGGGGCGTATCTGTCAAATCAGGTTGCAGAAGAAGGTTGCAAAATGCCCCCACAGAGTTAATTCAGACATTAATTTTCCATCGCATTGTTTTGCAATTTCAAAAATAAAAGCAGATCTTGAAATAGAGCTGCAAAGATAACACAGAGAGCAAAGCGGAGGAGAAAGCGTCAGTCAAGGGAACCAGCAAGTCACAGCCGCCATTAACACGCCAGAAACAGGCAGAGCCTTCCAGAGGAGCAGATGTTTTCGCGATGCCCAGTGCCACAGAGGGAGCGGCAGCGCTCAGAGCGGAGCTGCAGGGAGCGCAGGGAACAGAAGCGCAGGAGCCCGGCGCTGCTCCGCTGCTGCCATCTGCCGGGAACCGCGCCGCGAGCTGCCCGAGCAACGCCAGCATCTCCGGCTCGGCCCTGCCCAGGACCCCCGCCTGCTTCCTTCTCCTTTGGACCAGCCTCGCATTCCTCCCTCTCGCAGCACCGTACAGGGTAAAACATGAAGCACTTCATTGCTTTGGAAAGTTCTTGGTTTCTGGATCCAGATGACAGCTTCCGCGCTGCTGGGCTGCTAACATCAGTCTGACCCTGTGCTGTGTACTCATTTATGATCTCTGCTCTTTCCAAAAAGTCATCCTTTGAGATTCAAAGGCTCCTCAGCGTCAGGATCAAGCACCACACTCGTTACTGGGACCGAGGGAGGTCAGTGTGTTTTTCTGATCTCTGGGGCTACCTTTGCATCTTCACTGATGACTGACTCCAGTGCAGCTGCTGCTCACGCCCTTTCCCTGACTCCACGTACACTTTGGCTCAGAGTGCTTTTCTAGTTACACACTGCTGAGATTCCAAGCAATCACCTGCCAAGACTTCCTGGATCTCTTCCTCAGTGTAATTGAAAGGAGAACACCCTCATCCAGTGTCTGACAGTTCCAGCAAGGAGCCTCTTGGCTCACCATCACCACAACACCTGGCTGTACCCAGAGGAGTGGCTACATCATCGTATTTTTGACTCAGAACTGACAACAAGGTCATTATAGCCAGAATCATTTGGAAGAGGAGGGGATCCTTGAAAGCAGGTATGACCTGGGGAACAGAGCAGCAGTTTCTCTGATGGAGTGATACAGCAGTGATTCAGCACAGCTTTCTTAACTGGCTCTTAGTCGCAAACCTGTTCTGGGGAATCCAGCAGACTTCTGACACAGTGTAACTGGGAAGGCACTATCACTGGCTGAGACACAGGGAGACAAAGCCATTCTCTTGGCTAGGTGGGACATACATTGACACAGAACATGCAGACTGAGGTACTTCAGCATTACTGACACCAGTCCATCCCTAAATCCACTAGTTCAGTACCATAAAGGCACCAGCAGACATCTGCTGGTGGAACAGCCACAGCTGTTTCTTAAGTCCACAAGTTTGGTTTAGTATCCACCTTTAGTACTTCTTCACCTAAACGAGCGTAAGCTGTTCTAATACATGAAGAATTAACCAATAAACACTTACCTGCTTCCTAAGTCAATGATTCACTGCTGTAACCATCTGGTCTGCATTACCTCTGCTCTTGAGTATTTTGGCTCTTAACAGCACACACCAGTAACCAGTCCTCATTCTGCAAGCATTCTCTCACACACCGTGGCTTCAGGCAGCAGGGCTAACACATCCCCAATGGTTACAGCCTGTTCCACCCCCCTATAAAGCTGCTATAAATCAGCTATGCTCACACCTGAAGCCAATATTCACTAATTACCACCCTCACCAGCTTACATTTAAAGTACCCAGCACTCTTTAGGCACTCCAGCCTCATGGGCCCTATCCGTTCCTCAGCCCTCATCCCCCCCCCCTCCCCCCCCAGGGGTAACCAGCAGCCTTCCCCAGCCTAGGAAAAACTGAGCAGTGGAAGAACGGTTCCATCACAGAATGAAGAGGGCATTCAGCAGCACGAGTCACCGGGAGCACTCATGCAAAATGAGTATTATAATGAGAGATCAGAAGATAAAAACCTTCCCGTAAAATTCAATAGTTTATAAATATCCACAAACAAAACCCGTTGTCCTCTTGGGAAGGCGCGGGGTAATGTAAACCTCCAGGCCTGGGAGCCTGGTGCTGATGCGACTCTCACCAGCGGGAGAAGCTGGGCCGGGGGAAGGCATTTCCCGTCCTCTGCGGCCATCGGATTGAGGGGAGCAGCTTTTGTCTTTCTATTGCTTTTTTATTTACTGCTTTCCAAAACAAAAAGGAAGTCACCTACTCCAGAAATAAAGCCGTCCGTTTTGCTGCTTCCTCTTGTCACCCTGGCTGAGCAACAGGGACTGGCACATCCAGAGCGACGCTGTAAGCGCACAAGAAGAACACCCGGGAATCAGCTACGGGCGAACGAAATCTGCCCGAGATGCGGAGCCGCGAGCAGCCCCGGGCAGAGCACGGCCTGGAGCACTGCAACGCGGCCACGCGTGCCACAGCGCTTCCGTGCCCAGCAGAAGGCAAATAAAAATAAATCGAGCGTAGATCTGGTCCTGCAGCAGGGATAACGGGGTTCCTAACCACAAAGGGCTGAAAAGAAAACCAAGCGTTTTAATCTTTGCTGGAACGGCCTCCACGCACCGCACGCTCAGCTCGCGCACAGTGAGGCGCGTTCTTTACTACCCCGTCCCAATTCCCGCCCCGACCGCAGAATGCCGGGCCCCACCCTCCCGCCGTGCCGTGCCGTGCCGTGCCGTGCCGAGCTGAGGTGCTGCGCTCACACCGGGAAGCGTTCCCTAACGGTTTAAAGCGCTTTACACCGATGTCAGCCGCGAGCCGCCCCTGCCCAAGACGCACGCGGCCACCGCCGCCATCTTAGAGGCACGTGCAGCCCGGCCCCGCCCCGCCCTCTCCGGATTGGCGGAGAGCGTCCACGCCCTTTCCGGATTGGCGGAGCGCGGCCCATCGGCAGCTCGGCTCTCCGAAGGCGGAAGTGACGTCAGAGCGACACCGGCGAGCGCCGAGCGGGGCTGATGCAACCCGGGCACGGTGGGTGAGGTGCAGGCGGTGGGGGGGTTGGGGCTGGGTGCGCCGCTAACGCGTCCCCTCCCGCAGCCGCCGCTATGGAGACCGCGTCCGGCCCGCAGGAGAAGTACCAGCTCATCACCCGCAACCTGCAGGTACTGGGGGCAGCGGGCTGGGCCTGGGCCCTGTGCTGAGGGGATGGGGCGGGCCGGGCCCTGGGCTCAGCGATAGGGGAGGCCCCGCTCAGGCCCCGGGCCGTGCCGGGCCGTGCCTCGTTACTGGGCCTCGTTTCGGGGCTCCGTGTCCGCCCCAGCCCGGCTGCTCTCGGGTTTCTCTCACAGGAGGTGCTGGGTGAGGATAAGCTGATGGCCATCCTGAAGGAGCGGGAGGTGAAGATCTACTGGGGCACTGCCACCACGGGCAAGCCGCACGTTGCCTACTTCGTGCCCATGTCCAAGATCGCCGACTTCCTCAAGGCTGGGTGCGAGGTGCGTGGCCAGGCCGGCAGCTCTCCCCCTGCTCTGTGGATCTTCTGACTAGCACGGTGCTGACTCTGTCCCCTCTTTACCAGGTCACAATCCTCTTTGCTGACCTCCACGCTTACCTAGACAACATGAAAGCCCCCTGGGAGCTGCTGGAGTTGCGCACTCGCTATTATGAGAATGTGATTAAAGCCATGCTGGAGAGCATTGGAGTGCCCCTAGAAAAACTGAAGTTCATCCGAGGCACGGACTACCAGCTCAGCAAGTGAGTTCTGAGCGCCTGGTCCTCTGTGCAAAGAAGAAGCTGGCCTGTGGCTCTGCTGTCTTTCCCAAGCCTGCTCCCAGGCACTGTCATTCAGGGAACAAAGTGAAGGTGCCTCCAGGCTGCTCTCAGTGGCCAGCACCAATATTTATATGAACGGTTTTTGCGGCTGTCCCTCTGCCTGGTGCTGACCGCACTGTCCCTTCCCACAGGGAGTACACGTTGGATGTGTACCGGCTGTCTTCTGTGGTGACACAGCACGACGCGAAGAAGGCAGGAGCGGAGGTGGTGAAGCAGGTGGAGCACCCTTTGCTGAGCGGCTTGCTCTACCCAGGCCTGCAGGTGCGTGGTGAGGCTGCCTGGCTGGGTACGTATGCTGGGGAGGTGCTGGGTAAAGCCAGGACTGTGCCTGGGCAGATCCTGGAGCACAGGCAGGGCCTCCGAAGGCTGAGTGAGCTGGAGCATGAAGTCCTGGTTCCAAGCTCAGGGCTGTCTGTGTCTTTCCTCAGGCCCTGGACGAGGAATACCTCAAGGTCGATGCACAGTTTGGAGGAGTTGATCAGAGGAAGATATTCACCTTTGCAGAGAAGGTTAGGAATGGGGGTGTTTGAGTCCCTTGTGATCCTGGTGCAAGACTCAGACTCTCACTAATCCACTGGGAGAAGCATGACTGTGATTTCAGTTAGTGTCACAGGGCTCTTAGCGGCTCCTGCTGCTGCTCTTGTGGTCTACAGGGCTCTGGTGTGCTAGACGGGGCTGCCACATGTTCCTGCCAGTGGCTGTCAGGACCATGGGAACCCATGATAACTTTCTGGGTCTCATTGCCATGCTCAAGGTTATCTGGAGCCAGGAGCAAACAGGGAGCTTGGGTTAAAGCTGATCTGCAGAAGAGCAGTGTTCATGATTGGCTTCCTTGCTTTTTCCCAGTACCTTCCTTCCCTGGGCTATGCCAAGCGCATCCACTTGATGAATCCAATGGTTCCTGGTCTGACGGGCAGCAAAATGAGCTCGTCAGAAGAGGTTGGTCCCTGAGTGGTGGCTGGGGCTCTGCGGGGGAAATTAGGAAAAGGGCTATGGAAATTTCTTCCTCCAGGACTCAAAAATTGATCTTCTGGACCGCAAAGAAGATGTGAAGAAGAAGCTGAAGAAGGCTTTCTGTGAGCCAGGGAATGTGGAGAACAATGGTGTCCTCTCCTTCATTAAGCACGTCCTCTTTCCCCTCAAGTCAGGTGAGGGGCTCCCCACTACCAGGTGTTGGGGTCAGTTTTTCCTATGGGCAAGAGGAGGGGGCAAGAATATGTGATCCATAAAGCAGGCTGCGTCCTGCACACCCTCTTGCAAGCTCTGCTGCAGCTCTCTTAGCTCTTGGCCAAAGTGGAGTGGTTTATCTGGCTGAGCAGGAGGAGCCTCCACTGGGGTTAATTTGAGCCTTAATCCATTTCTCAGAGTTTGTGATTCTGCGAGAAGAAAAATGGGGAGGAAACAAAACATACACATCCTATGAAGCTCTGGAGAAGGACTTTGCTGAGCAGGTGAGTACAGCGAGGGACTGAACACCTTCCTTGTCCCTGAGGCTCCCACAAGCTTTTTGAGAAGGCTCAGAGCAGGACTGGGAGATGGAAATCCACACTGGGGGAACGACATGGGGACCTGTCTCCTTGTCACGATACAGGTTGTGCATCCTGGAGACCTGAAGAACTCTGTGGAAGTGGCCCTGAATAAACTGCTTGACCCCATCAGAGAGAAATTCAACAGCCCAGAGCTGAAGAAGCTGACCAATGCAGCATATCCCAACCCATCCAAAGCAAGTAAGCAACTGCTGGGGGAAATGGGGCTCTGGCCATGTGGGGCTGGGTAGAAGAGAGTCTGTCCAGGGCCACCACTGGAGAGCATTTGCAGGGTGAGGAAAAGCTGGTGCCAGTGCTGCTTGCCTGCACCAGTGAGAGATGGCAGAAGGCATCTCTGAGAGGCCAGCAAAGTGGAGGAGGGACTGCTGTGGTGTGTGCAGACAAACAGGGAATTCAGGAGCCTCCAAGTCCAGCAAGTGGGGATTATTGTGTGCTCCATAGGGCTTGGCCAGCTCCCAGGGTTTAAGGTGAATGGTGCAACTGTTCCCTTTGCACTGTAGAGCCTGCTGAGAAAGGCACCAAGAACTCGGAGCCAGAGAACATAGTCCCATCTCGGCTGGACATCCGTGTTGGCAAAGTGATCAGCGTGGAAAAGGTACGGGCACAATGGGAAGAGGGGATTAACCTTCCCACAGGGTGACAAGGGCACTCGGTGTATGGGGAAAGGCGAAGGGGAGGGGTCTGCCCCTGTCACCCCAGCCCCCTTCTCTGCTCCTTACCTTGCTTTTACTTGCCAGCACCCAGATGCTGACAGCCTGTATGTGGAGAAGATTGATGTGGGTGAGCCTGAGCCCCGCACTGTGGTCAGCGGCCTGGTGCAGTATGTCCCTAAGGAGCAGCTGCAGGACAGGCTCGTAGTGCTGCTTTGTAACCTCAAGCCTCAGAAGATGAGGGGTGTGGAGTCACAGGGCATGGTGCTGTGTGCATCCAGGTGAGGGGGAATCAGGGCCATCCCCGCCAGGGGTGTAGTCTGGATCCTCAGAGCCCGGCGGTGCCGAGGGGCAGGTGGACGCTGCCTGGGGGTAACTCTGCTTCCTGTGTACCCCTCTGCAGTGTGGGGGAGCCACGGCAGGTGGAGCCCCTGGACCCGCCTGCTGAGTGCTGCGCTGGGGAGCGTGTCTACGTGGAGGGTTACGAGGACGGGGAGCCTGATGATGAGCTGAAGCCAAAGAAGAAGGTGTTTGAGAAGCTGCAGGTGAGGGGCTGTGCTTGGGGCTGGGCCATGGCACAGAGCAGTCAAGCTGAGGGCTGGGGCTTCAGGCACTGAAAAGGGCAATGCTGAGGGCCATGTGGATGCTGCTGTTCCCACCACTGGGTGACTTCAGTTTGTCTGCTTGCTGCCCGTGTCATGGGCAGCGAACCTTCAGGCAGCATCCACAGCAACCCCAGCCTGGGTGTCCCAGACCTGACCTTCATTCCCCTGATCTGCTCTCCAGGCTGATTTCCGCATC
This sequence comes from Numida meleagris, assembly GCF_002078875.1. NCBI lineage: Eukaryota > Metazoa > Chordata > Aves > Galliformes > Numididae > Numida > Numida meleagris. The sequence continues at coordinate 5,457,211 of NC_034430.1, read as the reverse complement.
TCTGAGGACTGCATTGCTCAGTGGAAGGAGAGAAACTTCCTGACCAAGCTGGGGAGCATATCGTGTAAAAGCCTGAAGGGGGGGAGCATCAGCTAACAAGCGCCAGAGCCACAGCTCATGCCTCCTGCCTGGCCCCTCCACCACTCCATCCAGTCTCTGCCATCTTCCTTCCCCAGAGCCTTGAGCAGGGGGCTTAGCCCTTTGGGACCTGGGGGCTCTGGACTTGAGTTTGCAGTCTCCCACACACTGTAACAGTGAGAGGCTGCTGGAGAGCTGCCCCCAACATCTTTGCCTTGGGTCTGCTCAGCCTGCATCAGTACCTCTGCTGTAGGCCAGAGCTGGGGCCTTGCACTGGCACCACATCTAAGGGACCTGTGTTTCTTGTGCCCGTGTCCTCTGGCTGATCGCTAAGGTCACTGGCTTGCTCCCCGTTGTGCCATGGACTAGAAACCTGCTTGCTGGTTGCATCTCTGGGACAGCATGTGCAGGCACGGCCATGAGGGTTGAAAGGGAAAGCTACTTGATCAAACCTGTGTTGCTGCTACCAGGGTGGGGGACAGCTGTCTGGCAGCCAGGTAGCTCCTGTCCCCTGCTCTGCTCTGTGCACAGCCCACCTGAGGCAGGGGCTGGGGCTGCTGCTCGTGGGCCAGGAGCCCAGGCATCCCCCTGCCACACCAGGTCTGACCTGAGCCCGTGGCAGGCAGGGGCGGGGTGGGGTGGTAGGCCTTTAAACACTGACTCGGGAACCATCTGTCTGTCATAAACCCAAATAAAATGTCAAGCTGACAGCACCTGGGTGTGTCCATCTGTCCAGGGGGAGATGGCTATGCCTGCTCCTGTGTTTTAGCGCTGCCAGGAGAAGCCAAACATGGAGCCCAATCTCTGCCCCAGTGTGGGGACAGATGGGCCAGGAGCCAGCCCCTTCAGGGTCTGTGTGTGCCCCAGAGCTGCGTAGCACTGAGACACGGTGAGGCCATGGTTGGCAGCAGCCAGGCCCTAAGCCAGGAAGCACAGGAGGCAGTGAGCTTCGGTCATCATCTTTACCAGCCAGGTACAGAGCTCTGAGGGGCTACTTGGCGGCAGAGGGTTGTTTGGTTTTGGTTTGGTTTTTTTTTGTTTTGTTTTTTTTTGTCTTTTTTTCTTACAATCAAAGAAATCAAAATATGACCAAAGTTTACAGAAACAGAAATCAAGGCTCTACCCCAGAGCCCGGGGCCTGAATGCCAGCTCGCAGGGCTCCCGCTGCAGCCGCATGGCTCCCAGCTGGCTGTGCCCAGCAGCAGGACGAGCTGCGGGCAGGGAGCGGTGCTGGCCAAGAGCCCCCTCTTGCTTTTCTCCAGGGCTGCAGCCCCGTTCCACTCCATCCAGGGCTCTGCCTCACGCTGCTTCTGCTGCCCAAGTCCTCCCAGGGGTGGCCGTGGCCGAAGCCTTCCAGTTCCTTTGTCCAAAGTGCTTTGATTCCTCGCTGGCTGAGAGCAGAGTGGCTCCAGCTCCGTGCTCGGGCAGGGCCATCCTCTTCCTGCGTCCTCGCCTGCGCGGCTGCGGCCCCTCGCCCTCCTCTCTGCGCAGCTGCTCTGCTCCACACGCGCAAGCCACGCGGCAGCCCAGCAGGGAGGAGCGCTGGCTCTGGGTACAGGCCTCGAGTCCAGTAACAAAAAAATAATGCAAAATAAAGCTGTAGTACTTAGGAAAGTGAAACCAACACCATTTTTGCATAAATATCATCAAGGCCATGGAGGCTAAGGCTGTTTGCTTCCTGTGTTAAGTTAGTTGCCAGTTCCACACTCATCTGTTGACCTGCCCAGGTCCCTGAGAGATTTGGATTCCTGTCCGTGGGGGCACCAGTCCTGCAGCTCCGTCCTTCAGGCCGTCTCTCCCTGTCTGTCTGCAAGGCAAGAGGGAAGAGCCCATCAGGGAACTGTACCTGCACCCCAGCCTCCCGCAGGCCTGTCCCTCGCCTCGCTGTCCTGGTGTCTCATAGCAGCCCCAGTGCAGCCTGCGCTGTGCTGGGTCCCCCTGCCATGAGCACTCACACTCAGCTCCATCAGCTCCAGCTGATGGCTCGGGCATCACCCTTGACATTTCCTTTGGCTAAGGAGCCCCCAGCATGCACAGAGGGCTCAGCCAGCACCCCCAGCCCTCCTGCTCCGCATACCTTGTGCTGGTGGCTCCGCAACCGCAGCGCTCCTTCCCTCAGCCGTCCCCGCCGGCTCGCTGCCCATCCTGCTCTCCTCCTGTACCGCCACTGCCTTGGCCTTCCCCTCTGGCGTGGGGGAGCCCAGCGCCTCCGGTGCCTTTGGGCTCAGGGGTGATGGAGACGGCCCCAGGCCGAGCGAAGGCTTCTTGGCTACAGGAGGGGGCACCTTGCCGGGCTTTCGGTGCACTTGTGTCTTGCCTGGGCCCTGCTGGGCTGCAGCCGGGGCTGCTGAGCGCTGCCCGGAGAAATTCATCAGCTCGGTGACCAAGTTCCTCTTCAGGTCAGCCTGTGCCTCAGGGGATGAGGGCGTCTCGATCACCAGCTTCTTGGCGCTCTTGGCGAAGATGAAGCTGGCGGTGGAGGTGGGGGACTTGTGCCTGGGGGGCAGCTGCCCATCGCTGGCAGGCACCTCCAGGCCAGGAGGAGCCGCTTTGCTGCCCAGGGGTTTTGTGGCCAGCCCGGAGGCCTCACCAGAGGACGCAGCGGAGGCCTTGAGGTGCACAGCGGCGTGGAGCGGGTTTGAAGGCACCGCATCTTTGGCAGAATTGGGCTGCCGGGTGGACAGGGCCCGGCGGACGGGCTTCTGCGGCACCGGGCGCTCCTCGGTCACAGCAGGCGGCTCCACGCTGACGGAGCGCAGCCGCACCATCTGCAGCAGCGAGGGCGTGACGATGGGCAGGCTGGCGTCCTCCTTGGGCACCGGGCCGCTCTTGCTGCGTGATGCTGGCTCCTTCTTGGTGTCTGCCCGGGAGCCGTTCGCTGCCTTCTTAAGGCAGATTTGGGGTGGTAAAGCAGGAGCTGATGGCGGGGGAAGAGGTGGCGGTGGGGGTACAGTGGCCCCAGGCGGTGGCACGGTGGCTCCGGGAAGTGGCGTGGTGGGGGATGGCGGTGAGCCCTGCTGCTGGATGCGCGAGGAGATGGTGGTCGAGGAGGAAGATGCGGCCACTGTGCTTGGCGTGTGGTTCTCCCCGGCTGCTGGGGTCAGCACAGCATCAGGCGGGGGCAGGTTGGAGAAACAGGCTTCATCCGGAGGGGGGAAGTCTGCCATGGACAGGTCGTGCTCCTCCGGGGCTGGGGGGGGCGGTGGGGGCCAGGTAGCCTCCGTGTGGGCTTCACAGGCAGCCTCGGGGCTCACCTCTGCCTTCTTGGCCGGTGGAGGAGGCGGGTGGTAGGCGGGCGGTGGCGATGGCGGTGGTGACTTGGTGCTGGGTTTGGTGGAGGGCTCCTGCCCAGCGGTGCTGGGCACCAATGGGTCTGGTGAAGGGGTGAGGGGGCCGGCGGGGGCAGCAGGGGCTGCTGCCTGGGGTTTGGTGGGTGGTGGGGAGAAGGGAGCGGGCACCTTGGGGTGTGGCGGGATGACGAACCTATCCGAGCGGCTCTGCACGCAGTGCGGCGTCTCAGAGGGCACCGGGTCTGAGGCCGAGGAGGAGATAGAGGTGAGGGAGGAGGAGACGGACAGCGCGGGGGACTGTAAGGAGCAGACCCGGTCCGGCTTCTGGAGCTGGGCCCTGCCTGGGGATGTGGCCGGGGGTCCCAGCCCCTTGGAGGGCAGCGTGGGCGTCCCGCTCTGGCTGGAGTATCCGCTGGAGGGTGACATAGTGCGATCAGAGCCATCTGGGCAGCTCCACTTGGGCTGAGCTGAGGATTCCCTCAGCACCACCGTTATGCCCCGCTCACCAGGGCTGCCCCGCGAGGTCTTGGGGGAGTTGGTCCCGGCCAGGCTCTCAGAGCGGACGCTGCTGGTCTCGCTCAGTGACGAGGAGAAGACCTCATCCTCAACCGTCGGGCTGAAGGGCTCAGGGTGCGGGGACCAGGGCACATCGCTCGCCTGCTGCGGCCGCCGGTCGGGCTTGGGGGGCAGCCCCACAACCTTGTGCTCCCCCTCTGCCTTTTGATGCAGCGAGAAGGTCCTGCGAGGGGGTGCCGGGGGCTTCTTCATCTTCCTGAGGGAGACGCTGCGTGCCGAGGAGCGCTCACTTGCCAGGCTGCCTGTGTCCGAGCCCTCTGCCTGGCTGCTGGTGCTGAAGGCGGGGGACGTGCGGCCGCTGCTGCCTCCCATGCTGCGGGGCCCCACGGCCAGCAGCCCGTGTGCAGTGTGCACCGTGGCTGTGGCAGGCTTCGAGCAGGTGCTGGCAAAGCTGGCGGAGCTGTACACGCTGATCTGATCGGTGTCGGAGCGTCGTGCGGTGTCGGCTTCGCTGCACAGCCCAGCCTCAGCCTGCCGGCGGTCAGAGCCGCCCTGCGAGGAGATGGTGGAGCTGTTGGAGACAATGGTCTCGGTGGACTGCGAGTGGCTCCAGTTGTCGCTGGAGGAGGAGGGCTCGCGGCTGCGGGTGCTGTGCTCCGAGAAGCGAGTGAGAGAGCGCACCGAGGCCGGGCTGGATGACACCAGGCTGCAGCGGCTCAGTGTCCGCACACTGCTCCGCGTCAGGGCCACCACGTCCACCATAGGCGGCAGGATGGCGTTGGGGATGATCTTGGACATGTAGGTGCCCTGGGGTGAGATGGACATGACGGGGCTCAGCAGCTCCGGGGGGTTGGCGCTGGTGGTCATGCCTGGGACGGCCAGCGACTTCGGCCTCACCATGGGCGACAGCTTGGCCAATGTCTTCCTCCCCAGCAACGTGTCGTCGTAGTAAACCCGGTCAATGTGCTTCTGCAGGGCCGTGTCTGTCTCCTCCAAGGCTCCCAGGCGCACACGGGCACCCCTGGGGACATCCAGTGCTGGCAGGTTCCCGTCGATGGTGGGGATGCGGATGGCGTCGCCGGAGACCTGGACACCGTTCAGCAGGGGCTGCGGTGCCCGGCTGCCCACGTGCCCATCTGCAGGACGTCCCCTGCTCTCCTGGCCATTCCTGAGACCTGGGAGCAGGGAGAAATGAGCCAGGTGTGATCTCAAGGCAGATGCACCCAGCTGAGGCAAACAGAGCCCCAGGATGGGACTGGACCCTAGAACAACTCTTTGCTCATTGCACTTACCCAGCTCCTTCTGGACGTGCTGGGGGATGCCCAGCACCGTTGTCCTTCTCTCCTTCCTCTTCCTGCCGGTCTTCTCCGAAGATTTGGAGAAAGAGTCATGTGGTCGGAAGGTGGAACCTGCAGAAGGTGTGAGTGAGTCCAGCTGGTGTGACACGAGCTCTGGGCCAAGTGTCCCCGGTGTCCACAGCCCAGTACCAACTGCTGGTCACATACCCAGCACAGCCCAGGGAGCATCGGCAGCCAAGCGGAGAGGAGACACTGTGCCCCTGTCTGTCCCCATGGCCAGTTCCATCCCAGTGCCCGTGGCAGCCTCTGACTCAGTCAGAGCTGCTCTCTTCCCTCCAAAGGCCCCCAGATCCCTGCACCAGCTCATGGCCATGCAAGCTCTGAGCCTCAAAGCCCCCAGGGTTTCCTGCCAGGCTCCCCAGCCCCCCACACCCGCTTGGCTCCTGCCCCCACAGCCCGGCACCTTTCCGCTGGATCATCTCGGAGCGGATGGAGAGGGCGTCCTCAGAGGCGCTGTCGGTGACACAGGAAGCCGCCCGGCTCCGTAAGGACACGCTGTCATCCTCCGACAACGCGCAGGACTGTGGGGACACACAGTGGGTTCAGGAGAACCCCAGGCTGCGGGGAAGGAGCGGCCCTGTCCCCTCCAGGCCCCTTCTCTGCCGCGAACTGACTCCACAGCCCAGACAAAAGCTACTCCGAGGGCCAAAGGCTGAGTCAGCCACACCGGCAGCCAGAGTCCTCCCACTAGGAGCGGGGCTGGGAGCAGCCCCAGGGACCCCACGTAGTCCCGCGGACCCCAGAGAGCAGGCGAGCCAGGTCCAGCAGGGCGGAGGGGCCAGCACCGCCCTGTCTCCACACCAGAGGGAAGCATCATCCTCATCACCACTGAGCCAAAACTGCCCCAGGGCTGGGGCAGGCTATGGGGTGGCCATGCCAGGGGAAATATGGCATATACGTGCCACTCTGGCTTCACAGCCTCGCAATGAGCATGGCTTTCTGTGCCCCCCCGTCCCTCCAAAGCATCTCTCAGAGGCCAGGACAAGACAGCCCTGTGAATCTCCTCCCAGGCCCTCACTGCCTGCTTCTAAGGGGTTAAGGTGGCTAAGAGCCAAAGGGAGGCAGCAGTTTAAGCAAATATACGTGGGTGAGGCGCTGGGAGTGGGGTCAGAGCCCAGGGAAGCAGCAAACTCCAGCTCAGCCAAGAGAGTGGGAGTTTCTCGTCCGTCAGCAGCCAGGGAGGGGCCCCTCCATGGGGCTGGACGTGGCCAGTGATCCCCGTCACACTGACCCATCTCCCTGCCTCACTCAGTGCTGCCAGGAGACACTGGTGGGGCAGACAGGGGGGTCAGAGGGACATAGGCACGGTGGGGGGCCATAGGCAGAGCCACACGAGGCAGAGCATGATGCACTGACCTTGAGGACAGTGACAGAGAGGGGGCAAATGGGACAACACCGAGGGGGACACGGCCCATTCCTGCCCTGCAACCCCCCAACCTGGTCCTGCAGCCCCAGCCTCAGCCACATCCCTGCCTCCTCTGGGCCCCAGCACTGCCCTCCACCCTGTGCAGGGGGGCCACCCCAATCATCTCACCCCCCACAGAGCCCCAGGCATGGCTAGACAGAGCTCCCATGCTCACCTGGAGGCTGTTGGTGTCCCCGTGGTCCCAGGCACTTTTGGTCTGCTTCTGCTTCTCTGTGGGAGGACAAAAGGGGGTCAGCGTGCAGCTGCTGAGCCCAGCAGCACAGCCCGTGCCCCCCAGGGCAGTGGGGCAGTAGCGACTGGTGCCACCCCCAGTGCTGGACTCTGGTCACTCTTTGCAGCACCGCCCACACGGGCAGGCCAGCCAGCTGCCCGGGGCACTGGGGACACCATCCCGCAGCCCTGGGGACATCGCCCCACAGCGGGGGCCCGTGGGGCTGGGAGCACCTACCTTGGTGCTGCAGGGATTTGAGCCCCTCGCGGGCCTGGTTGTGCAGCTCCTCCAGGTGCGGGGGCCGCGTGCTGGGGAAGAAGACGTTGTCGGGGCATTCTTCACCCGGCTTGTACTGCACGCTCAGCCGCTTGTCGTTCTCGGTCTTGGCAGCACCTGCAAAAGCAGAGGGGTCACCCACCAGCTCTCTGCATGCGAGCAGCCCCCGGCCCTGCAGCCAGGCAGGATGCAGCCTGCCCATGAGCTCAGAGCACGGGACCAGCCCCATCCCTCCAGCTCTGCCCGATCGATCAGCTCGAGTCAGGCTGTCTGCGCAGTGAGGGATGCGGTGTTTCCTCCCCAGCAGCCAGCATGGAGCTGGGGCGTAGCGCTGCCCTCCTGCCCAGCACCTTCCCTGGAGGGCCAACAAAGCAGTGTGCTGTGGGGGCTGCAGGCTGCTCAAAGGGGCAAATATGGACAGAAGGACAGAAAGACCTTCCCTTCTGTAGGATTGCATCATCTCAAGGCCTTGCAAAGAGCCCCAGAGAGCAGGCATTTACCCCCAAGCTGGTACAGAATATGTAAACCATGACACAGTCCCCAGGGGACCCCTGAGGCTGCTGTGCCCCCTCCATGGCCGCACCAGGTGGCAGAGCCCCACATGCCGCACCACAGCCAGGCAGGGCCCTGCACACCCATCTCACAGCCCCATCCCTCCCAGCACCCAGCGGTGCCCATGGCCAGCACCTGCCCACAGCTTTGGTTCCCACCAGGGGCTGCATCAGGCAGCGCTGGGGCAGGGTGACACAGGGACATGGGCACGGCCCAGCTCGCTCTGTCCACCCTCAGCCGCCCGCAGAGCCTCCAGCTCTTCCTGCCTGGAAAAAAACAACTTCAGGCAGGGAGGGGAAAGGAGGGGAAAGGAAGGGAGACAACAGGAGACGGCGGGGCTGGAGGGAAGCACTGCGGGGATGCGGGCACCCACCGCTTGGCATCCACCACCATCAACTGGGACGGCCGCTGCCTTGTCGCACCCAGGCCCTGTCCCCAGCGTGGCTCACACCCGGCCCCGGCCACGCTCGGCTCCAGCACACAAAGAGCAGGCCCCGAACAATGGAGCCAGCCCACCCTGCCGCGCCGCACCGCCGAGCCAGCTGCCTCCACCAGCACCCACGGCACCCAGGGGCTTGGCTGGGTGCGGAGCGCATGTGGCGGGGCTTTGGGGTCCCCTGTGCTCGTGCAGGGACACAAGGCAACCACAACCCCCCCCTCTCTGCTCTTCCCCTAAGAAATGCCCTCCCCCCTGCCGGCAGCCCCTCGCCTGACCCCCACCCGCGTGGGCTCAGCTGCTTTATGGTGTGTAGGGTGCACTGAGCTGTGCCCTGCACGTCCCCGTGGTGAGAACGGGACCGGTGACCTTCGCTGCCCTCCTCAGGGTGGCAGCTGCTGCAGGGACACCCCCGAGGCACGCGGGGGTCGGGGCACTCCGGGGTTGTGTGAGGACAAGCGAAGCGCTTCTCCCTCCCTCCTCTCCTCCGCATCTCCACTCACCCTTCTTCTTGAAGAAAGCCAGAAGCGAGGAGAGATTCCTGCCCATGAAAACCACCATGGTGGCCAGGAAAAGGGTCTGCTCCCCACGGGAGGGGGGCTCCGCCGCCCCCAGCCGAGGCTCTGCTGCCGCCTATCGTGCCGAGGGGACGGATGCCGAGACCCCAGCTCTTCCTCCCCACGCTCGTCCGTGCCGCAGGACCCGGCTGCAGGATGCCCGGCGGGAGGATGCTCGCCCGGCGGAGCGGCTGCGCGGGGAGAGGCCGGAGCCGGGGGGGAGGATGCGCGGCGGCAGGAGGGGACAGCCCCGGCTGCTCCCACCGCGCTCCCGGTGCTGGGAGGAGGAAGCAGGGCCCCTCCTCTGGCCTCCCGCTCACCCCCAGCCCTCCCTCCCCTATTGCATGAAGCGTGTGGGGGACGCACCCTGCCTGGCATGGAGATGCGTGCAGAGAATTCCCCCAAAATTCCTGTGCCCAGAGGGAATCCCCCCGCATCACCCACACCATCCACGCCTGGTCCCCACCGAGCACAGCAGCCCTGCAAACCGGCAGGGCTGAATTCCACCCCAGTGTGGCCAACTGGGAGGAGCTGGGAGGCTTTTTGTCCCCAAGCATCAACCCTTGGGATGTGCTGCAGTGTGGTAGGCAGGGCCGGTGTCCCCACGTCCCCACCGTGTCCTCCAGCACAGCAGTATCACGGTCACTGGAGGCCTGTGGCGCTGGGGATAACCGGGCTTCAGACCAGTCTAACCAGTAGCTCCAGCCGCTGGGGCAGGCGGGGAGGGGGGGGTTGGCAGCCGCAGCGTCCACGCACAAGGGGATAGAACCGCAGGCAGAGGCAGGGAGCACCCACACCACTCTGTGCACAGCGCACCAGCAGCACCATCCAGGTGGGGCAAAGCCTTCTTCCTCTGCAGGAGCAGCTCCCCATGGGCTGTGCAACCAGCTTGCTGCAGCCAAACACGGGTCTGGCTGCGGGCACAGCAGTTACCCAAGGCACAGATGAACCCCACTACGGGCGCGGCCCCGGCCTGGTGGTGCAGCTCAGTGCTGGGGATTTCCTCCCCTGCATCTCCTCCATTCAACGCGCAGAGCTCCCTGCAGCTCCTGCACACCTAACCCCGCAGCCGGCGGAGGCACAGCACCGTCCCCGTGGCAGGGCAGGATCAGCCCCGCTGCCCACGCGCTCAGCCAGAAGGTGCCGGCGGCCGCAGGCAGACGCTCCCAGCTCTTTTCACAGCACAAATGGAAAAGGGCCATAATGAAAGGGCTGAGGGTGCACAAAGCAGGCGGCACGTGGTGCCCTCTGCTCTGCGGGCAGCGTGAGCACGGCGGGGGGAGATGCTGCGCTGCAGGAAGGGTTCAGCGTCCGCAGCAGCAAAGGATGGAGCAGGACGGAGCCGCAGCCCAGCACACGGGGATCCCACAGCAGAGGCTCCCGCTGCAGCCCACACCAGCAGCAACACGCCCGTGCAGAGCTGGCGCCCCGGCCCTCGCGCATTCCTTGCGACGCGCCCTGGATCGACCCGTCCCCTCCAGGCTCTCCCGCTCCAACCTGGCACACACGTGCCTCGTCTGCACGTGGCAGCCGGATCCTGCAGCAGGAGGACTCTGGGTCCTGCCCAGGGCAGGTAGGACAGCCACAAGGATGGTTTTCCTGCACGGGACCTGGCGTCCAACAGGTGAGGCGCTGCTGACAGCAGGGACGGTCCGGAGGGAGAGACCAGGGCTGAGACCCCAAAGGAGCGCAGCTGAGTTTGCGCAGCTGAGGATGCTGCAAGGAGACGGTGCTGGTCCCACTGCAGGGACACAGCTGAGCCATGGGGCTCTCCCGTTGGGGTGAGCCAGAGGGACAAACCCTCCGCTGCCTCTGGCTAAGGGGTGAGCGCTGGCTCCGTGCTCCACGCTGCGCGTGCACCTCCTGCGAGCAGCAGGCTGGGCCACCACCCCCAGGTGTGCGCATCCATCGCTGCCTGCACGGCACTGCCTCGACTTGCCTTCGGGTCCTGCGGCGGGGAACAGGCAGCGCCCGCCCGGCACCTCTGACTCACTGGGGAAAAATGGGGAGGAGGAGCAGGGGAGCTGGCACGGGAGCTGTGAGGTCCCAGAGGAGCAAGGGGAGGAGATGCTGCCTTCCCTTCTGTGTGGCACTGGGGACCCTTCTGCACCATGGGGCACCAAACGGCGCTCGTAGGCACCAAACAGTGATGCCCAGGTGTGTAAATGCAGCCGCTGCTCGGGGATAGCAGCGTGGTCCCTCCGTGTCCAGAGGGCTGCAGGAGCTCCCCAGCCTTGTTGCTGCCCCGACTCTCTGCATGGGGTCTGCACGTTGGGGCTGAGCTGTCTCAGGGCAGGACAAGAGCACAATAATATTGATGGTGGCTCTGGCCACACAGCCCCTGGCTGTCACGCAGCGCAATCTGCAGGGTTACAGCCTGCCCTGCTCCTCGCTCCGGGGCTGATGTTCCAGCCAGGAAAACATCTCCACAAAGTAAATAAACACGACCCGAACGGCGCTGCTGGCTCTGTTCTCAAAGACAATCCCATGCAGAGACAGAAATAAAATTCATTTTGAATGGGAAAACAAACGTGGGTCTTTTTCTTCCTTTCAATTACAGCACAGAAAACTACCACGCGTGCCCTGGGCAAGTGAATGGCCACAAATGGCAAAGCAGGCAGGGATGGGATGGGGGGAAACCACACGTGGGGGAGGGCTGTGGTTCATGGCTGCTGTAGGGCAGGAGCACACCAGTGGAAAGGGGACAAGCTGAGCCACAAAAGCACAGAGTCTGTACTCTGGTCACACAACACACTTGGGAGCCGGGGTCCCTCCTGGTCCGCTCCATCCCTCAGCCCCATACAGCTCGCAGGCAGCCCGGTGCCCGCTCCCAGCCCAGTGCCCGCTCTCAGCCCATTGCACGAGGCCTCCTGCTGTGTCCCCACCCGCGCTCGGCCCCTCCTGAGAAGCCACCAAACAGGTTTGAAGGTAAATACAGCCTGAGCCGGGAGCCGGATCCGGGCGGGAATGGCCCAGCCAGAGAGCAAGGGCGCAGACAGCGGGCGAGGGGAGGGCTGGGGGTGAGCCCTATGCGTGGCAGCCCCTGGCTGCAGACACACCGCTGTCACCTCCTCCCTCCCCAGCAAGCCACGCCGAGCTGTGCCAAAGTCCAGAGCTCTGTTAGTGCTGTTCTGCCTCCACTGAGCTCCTCTCCTCCCCCTCCCACGCACCCTTCCATGGTGCTGTGCACGCTGCTCGCTGCCCGTGTCCATCCCCGCGACGCGTGCCATCATGCCCAGCGCTCGCAGGGACCGAAGGCACTCTGCAAATGTCAGACGTGCCTGTCACAGCAGGTCCCGTGCTCCACACGGGAGCAGATCCAGGAAAGGATTAGAGACAAGACCCTGCAGGTTTCTCCACACACAGCAGCACTGAGGGCTCCCAGTAGCAGGGACCTGCAGCTCCATCAGCCCAGCTGGCTGCGCAGCACCTCGCTCCCGCTGGGCGCAGCCTGGCCCGGCGCCACGTTCCTGCACCCTGACTCAGCAGGGCCTGGCGGGGCTGTCCTGATAAGGAGCAGATAAGAGGCTTCAGTCTCCATGGTGCTCAAGGACTGCCAGGGACCTTCCCCATGCAGCTCCCGCCATAAGGAGCCCAGGGAGGAGCAGAGGGGACGCACCCAGAGATACATCCATCCCCTGCTTCGGCACAGGGTGAGGGACGTGGGAGAAGCAGGCCTGAGCCGCTCAGGCTGAGGATGCGGTGCCCCTGGCACTGAGCAGGGAGCAGGTCGTGGGCAGCTCAGCCTCCTGCCAGCCCCGTCCCATGGCTCCTGCCCCTTGAGATCAAAAGGCACTGGGCAGCCACCCAGCGCCGGGCACTGCCTGCCTGCCCCTGAGTGCCCTGCAGCCGGGGCACCGCACCATGCACCGCGTCTGGAGAGGCTGGAAGAGACCGAACCCCACAGGACGGGAGAATCACAACAAACCCCAGGAGAGCAAGGTTACACAGCAGCGGCCAGCGGGTCCAGGGAGGAGCGCCTGCAAATATTCTCGGAAAGCACGTGGCTGGCCAAGCAAAACTCCTGCAGAGCCGAGCAGCAGCGGGAAGCATGCCCAGCCCCAGCCACATCAGCCCACCCCAAGAGAACCGAGGGGCAGTGGGGGGGCCAAGCAGCTGGAGATGGGGACCACAGGATGCTGCTGGCCCTGACACCAGTGACGCGCAATGATCCTCAGACCTGAAATCGGGGATCCCCGGGGCCTGGTCAGGGCAGGAATGGGCAGTCCCATGGTAGGGAGCGGGGCCGGCACCCTGCCCCCAGCCCGTGATCCCAGCTGCGCCCTCCGAAACGCTGAAGCGACACAATGCAAATTCTTTGGCTTTGTGGCCGCTGCGCCGTTGCCATGGAGCGGTGGCAGAGAACAAACAGAACTTGCCCCATGTTTTCTCAGCACCTTCCACCCCATGCCCTTCAGCCCTCCTCACCCATCTCAGCATCTGCCCGGTGGTGCTGCACCCACTGTGCGCATTTTGGGCCAACCTGCCCACGCCACCATGGTGCAGCCAACCTGAAGTTCCCAGCCTGTGTCCCCAGGGCCGTGGGGGGACACTGGGTGCAACCTCTGGAGCAAGGCACGGTGCTGGCAAAGCAGCCAGGCTGGCAGTAAGCTTCCTCCTGGGAGAGAAATGCCCCAGCCCAGGGGACAGACATGGGATGGGAGCAGAGGGCTGTGCCAGGGGCTGCTCAGAGCCCCTCATGGCGCAGCACAGGGCTGGCACAGAGCAGGGGACCAGTCCCCAGCAGGACCAGCCCCAGTGGTTTGATGGAGAGGAGACTGCAGGGACAGGGGTCGGGGGGAGCCTGCAGGGCGGGAGGTGTTCGCTTCGCTTCCCCACAGTCTTAAGGAAAGGGATTTCCCAGCTGACTCCTTGGGACTTATTTGCTTTGCTTAATACCTGTTCGATTTCAACAGGTAATTGATGGTGTGGATAAATGGAGGCTTTGTTACAGATGTTACACACCTTTTATCCTTCAGTTATGAGGCTGAGAACTCAGAATGGCACCATGAGCATTACCAGAGCCGCCCGCTCTGCAAACCCCGACCTGTCCCTGCACTCCAGGACAAATGGGACCTGCAGAGGCCTCACAGGGCTGCGCCTTCTGGCTGCCCGCTGTGCTCCACGCGTCACCTTGAACCACATCTTGCAGTTTCACACGGCTTTCTTGCTCCCTGAGCCCAGCCAAGGAGCTGAACCCAGGCTGTGACATGTTTGCCTTGGGACAAGAAGGGCACTGGGGATGCCAGCAGGCGTGCTCCAGACCACGCGATGCCGGCAGCCCCAGGTCCCCGCTCCAGCCACTGGGATGCTGCTGAGAAAAACAAATCGGTCACTGACTGAGTGGGCGATCGCTGTCCTGATAAGCGCAGGAAAGCAGTGAGCAGGCAGCCTGCAGACAGCACGGCAGCCCCCGTGCACACCAAGGGCTTTTCCCCTGATCCTGCCTCACCCCCAGCTCGGTGGGAGCACAGCTGCTGCTGCCCCGCAGGCACCTGCTCCTTCAGAGCAACAGAAAGCCACCGGCAACCTGCCCCGGCCCCACGTCCCCAGCACCCCAGGAGCGAGCAGACACCAAACTCCCCTGTACAGCCCCCTGAGGGCACGGATCCAGCCGCCAACACGTCCCCCCCCCAGCTCCTACCTGCCCTCGGCTTCCCAGCCCGACCCCATGGCCAGGGGGAGCCCGCGGGACTCCTCTTGCGGTACGCGTTGCCCATGGCTCCGACCTCACCCTCCACCGCCTCCGGGCGGAGGATGCCGCGGCCCTACATGGCGGTGCTGAGGGGGCTGCCGGGGGGGCCCGCAGCACAGGGCTCCCGGCCGCCCGCTCCCATCGCTACGGGAGCCCAGCTCGCAGCCGGCTCTGCCGGAGCCAATGGCACAGGCAGAGAGGAGTGGCCTCCCAGGAGCGCCCAGCGGCCCTCCCAGCCCCGGATCGAGGTGGGTGCTGCGGGTGGGAGCGCAGGCACAGGGGCTACAGCCCCCCCAGCCCCGCTCTGCTCTCCGGGTCCAGCTATCGGCACAGCTGCTGCAGCCATCCCAGCTCATGAACTGGCAACACCAAGTTGGGCCCACAGCAATTTCTGCGTGTCCTGAGCACAGCTCTGGTGCTTCAGGAGATATGTCCCAGGGTGCGGGGGTCCCAGAGCCCGCAGACACGAGGGTACAGCCCCATCCTGACCTCCCCAGGGGCAGCAAGGCGACGAAGGTTCAAGCATCTGCTGCCCAAAGCTGGGGCCAGAGCCCACCCAGCTGCACGAGGACACAGCACTGTGCACTGCTGGCACCGCGTGCCCGCTCCCCCCGGGTGATCCCAACCCCACGGCCTCGTGACCGCTCTCCGGCCGTGCGCTTTTGCAAGCAGCTGGCAGGAGGAGAGGGCTGCGTGCGGGCAGCTCAAAGCGACGCTGGTGCAACAGCAGTGATTCTGCACAGACAAGCCCGGAGCCGGGCGGCTGCGAAATGCGTGGGCACGGCGAGCAGCCTGCCCCGTGTGAAGTGCAGCTCTCCCTTCTGGCTTTAATGAGAAAATTAAACGCTCTGAGGGCAGGGAGGGGTCAGCTGGTCAGAGGGTGGGCAATTCCTACCGGCAGTGTTTATGTTCCTTTGGTGATTCAGTGAAGGCTCGGATAAATAGGAAGGATGGGTTTGTGGTGAAGGCTCAGCACTATGACTAAAGAGGTGATGTAAAAAATTATCAACCGGACGCTCGGTGCCGACCTCCCGAGGTGATCCACAAAGAGTTCACCTTTGGACTTCAGCCTCCTCCCCTGCCATGGAATTAACGCCGCTCGGGTTCCCACCGGCGCTCAGTGGGGCAGAGGGCACCGCGCGCTGCGGACGGAGCCTGACCCCCCAGGTGCAGCATCAGCACGGCCCTTTGCAGCAGCACCCTGCTCACAGCACCGTGCATCCCCAGGAATAATTCAGGACACGGGCACATGAGCAAGAGTCAGAGCGCCCTGCTCAGCAATGCAGGGTGACTCCACTGCAGGGCTGCATCCTGCACCCCACATCCTGGCGTGCAGCTTCAAAGCAGACACGCAGACCCCTGCGCTGCATGCTTCCTCTCTCTGCCATGACACAGCTTCACCAAACACTTCTTGAAGTGAAGCATTTTCACTCCTCTTCCCTGCAAAAAGAGGGGGCTGGAGCCTGCAGCACTGCCCCAGATACAGGCAGACACTTCCCTGTTGCTCCAGCACCCAACTCCCACTGAACCACCACGGTGCTCCGGGGGCTCCTGCAGGGAGCAGGAGCCAAGGTCAGAGCCAGCTCCACCAGCAAGGAGCAGGGTGGAGGGGCAGGGAGGCGGATAACGAGGTACAGATCTCATCATCGCTGCACGACTGCTCCGAGCACAACCAATCCTGGCGCAGTCACATGCTCACCCTGCCCACGTCCCGGGGGGCAGGGACCCCTCCGTGCCCCACAGGGAAGGATCAGTCCCCGCGCTGACCCAATCCCCGAGCAAACAGAGTGGGAGCCGCGCTGCCTGAATGAGAAAGGAATTCAGCCCTTGTTCCCTTAATGGGGAAGCAAAGCTCAGAGAGGCAAAGGTGACACAAAACCCCCGCTTGAGATCCCCAATCATTAACAGCAATACATAACCAGGAGGGTTTCGCATTAGTTCCTGTTGCAGCCGGAGCCCGGGCTGCCAGCACTGCACAGCTCAGGCTGCTGCCACAGCCCGCAGCAGCGCGAGGCACCGGGCTCCTCGCCCCGGGGCACCGCCGCTCACCGCAGGGACACGGGGCCCTGCTCCTTTGGCAGGTGAAGGATTTTTCGCTTCATCCCTGCCCAGCTCCTTGCCTTCCGCTGGCCTGCGTTCCCCCCGGCGCTGGAGACGAAGTCAATGATGATATTGTCTTATGAAATAAAACCTTCCTTCTAAAAGGAAACACGACTCCGGCAGAATAGTTTTATCGGCTCTTATGGAACGTTATTTGCGAGAGCAATTCCTGCAGTTGTCTCCAGGTGGAATAGCTGTGGTTGAGGACACACCTCTCTTTGTTCGGCACGGCGGCTCCGGGCCCGGCCGGCAGATTCCTGTTGTTCACATTTTCTGAAGTGTCACTCTCTGCCTTCTGCAGATCGAACAAATTCGTGACCGCGCGGATGCAGCGGGCAGCGCGAGGTGTGGGGCACCTCCCCACGATCTCCTTCCACGACACAGTCCCCACGTTTACAGCACACGGTGATGGTGCTGCCGCGTGACAGCGGAGATGGGGACGCGGGGAGCGAGGCACCGAGCTGCTATCAGAGCAGCGCACACAGCCCCACAGCTCAGCCCCACTGCGCAGCAGCCGCGTGTGTTCAAAGCTGCGTTCTTAACCCCAGCACTCAGGAAATCTGCTGCTGCTGCACGAAGCTGGCATCAAACACGAGAAGCCAACGCTCATGTAGCGCTTCTGGAACATCAATTCCTTCACTTCGCCAGGGAATCACGAGCGATGTGAGGCCCATATAAAGCCATAGCCAAAAACTGGGCTAACACCCCAGCGCACCGCCACGCAGCAGCAGCCTGCTCGCACCGCCCGGCTGCAGCACGGAGCACACAGAGCTGCTGAGGGTGAAGGGGCTGCCAGCACCCCGTGGGTCTGCAAGCACTGCTCGCAGAGGAAAGCCTTCAGCTTCCTTGCTCCCAACCAAAACACCTCCTGCAGACAGTGGGAAAAGCGGCCGCACGGCGCCGCGGGGCAGGCTGCAGGAGCTGAGGGCCCTTGGTTCCGTGGGTCCTCCCAAGCCAACACCCCAAGGGCTGACAACACTCCCGGCCTCCAGAGCCACCACGATAGCAGGGAGATGCGCACCCTGGGGAGCTCTGCCACCGCGGGCACCACAGAAGTGCAGCGGCTGCAGAAGGGCAGAACGACCTGAGCGAGGGCTGCAGCAGGCTGGGTGCACTCCTCCAGCTCACCCATTTCTGCTCCTTTTTCCATCTTCCAGCCTCCAATGCGGGTTGGAGTGGGATGCGGCAGTGGAAGCGCCCGTGGTCATCATCCAAGTGCTCACGGATGCTGCAGCCGCTCCTCCAGGCTGTGCTGGGACTGGAAGCATCCAGCAGGAGAGGGTTCCATCCTCCATGGGGGCTGCTCCTGCTATTCCCCTGCTCAGATCTGCCCGTGGGGATGATGGCATCCCTGCTCTCCCCAGCCCAGCAGCGTGAGCAGCCAGAGCTGGCATTTCCAATCAGATGGAACACCGGGCTGATCCAAAATGGAATTGCTTTCATCCTGCGGTTCCCGCGGTCTCAGTGCTGAGCAATCCAGACTTGGATGACACCAAGGTCGGGAGCAGGAGTCAGCCCCGACCCGCAGCTGCGCTCCACGCCCAGCAGCCACAACCACGCAAACGGAGGGCGACGGAGAGCCACGGCTGCTGCAGAACTCAGCACCACGCAGACACAGAGACAAGAGCACGGCACCAGCAGCCAGAGCCCACAGCGACCTGCTTAAGTGCTCCTCTTCCCCATCCCACAGCTCCCAGCTCGATGTCTGGAAACGCTGCCAGGTTGGGCCGAGCCCGCAGCTTCACACAGCGCCCGGCACTGCCGAGCTTTGCACCCGCACTGCGCGGCACCGCGAGGACATCGCTGCACAACGCGGACCGGCGCCGTCTGCCCAGCTGCTCAAGGAGCATTGCGGCCCTGTTACACAGGGAAGGGCGGCACGCAGCACCCGCCTGAGGTCAGCGAGCGGCAAGGCCACAGCATGGCCCTGGGGATGCGCGCAGCCGGGCCGGAGGCGGTTAACCAGGGTGGGGCTGCTGAGTACTGAAGCCAGCCGGGTGATTCAATCCGGCACGCGCTGCCATCGCCGCACGTCCACGCAGCTGCCCCGCTCCTCAGGAAACGCAGCAGGAGCCACCAGCTGGGGGTCCCACAGCCCATAGGGGCACAGACCCCCCAGCGCTGCCAACTGCATGGGGACACCACGCAGCCCCTCATCCTGGGCGCCGAGGGGATGCTGAACGCACGGCCAGCGGGGTGACCCTGCCCTGCTAACACAGCGCGAGGAGCAGGCTGGAGCCCTGACTGCTGATTAGCGGGTGAACGGTAAAACTTCAGGAAAAATAATTAATAATAAAAAGAAAAAAAAAAAAAAAAAGGGGGGTTGACAGAGCTGGAGCGGGCGTTCCTGCAGAGAGGAATATCACATGCTTTGGCACAGCTTGCTTTTTCTGCTCAGGTTTCAGGCTCGCAGCAGTGTGCGCGCTCGGTGTGCTGCTCCCAGGCAGCATCTCAGGGACCCCCCGCACAGCCCGGCCCCTGAGACCCCCCCACCTTTCCACGGCCTCATCACGGATCTCAGCGGGCTTCTCAAAGCCACAGTCCTGGGAATTAACTCCCCGGGGCAAACGGAGGAGGAAAATTCCAGGTGACGGCAGCCGGGTGCCACTGAAGCGACACAGGAGGTGACACAGCCGCACCCTGCGGGAAGGACGGCCGCGCGGCGCAGCCGGGATCCCTCACAGTGCAGGGACAGAGGCCGCTCCGCTGTGCCAACCTCCTGCGCCCGCTGCCACCTGCCCCAGGGAGCAGCCACGGCGAGCGGAGCGCGGCACGCCTCCACACATCGCACTGCTCCAGATGGGGACGCGGATGGGTCACGGAGGACAGCACCGCACGGGGACGGGGCAGGGGCCATATCGAGGACAGGAAGGGCCACACCTGGAGCACGGCAAACACCGGGCCCAGGAGGAGGAGGAGGAGGCGGCTGGCGTGCCTCCAGGTTTCCCTCAGCCACAGCGACCTTCTGAGTCAGCGCAGAGCCAGAGCCGACCCAGCGAACCGGCACCAGCCCTCGGGGCAGGGGCGAGAGCGCGCCGGGGCCTGCCGGGTCCGGCCTGCTGCTGCGGCCACCACTGACACAGCCCTCACCTCCTCAGCCACCGCCACGAGCCCTCCGTGGCCCTCTCCGCGGCCACCAGCGCTAGCCCTCCTCTGCCATCTCCTCGGTCGCCACTTCAAGCCCTCCTCAGACAATCCCACAGCCACCGACCGTGGCCGTCACCTTGACCCCTCCTTGGCCACCACCTTGACCTCGCCTCGGCCTCCGCCACGGCCTCCACCTGGAGCCCTGTGCCGCCTCCACGGCCACCACCGCTGTCAGCCTGACCCCTCCTCGCCAACCCCCCGGATCCCTTCGGGTCGAGCCCTCCACGGCCACGTCGGCCCCTCCAGGGCCACCCGCACGACCGCCGCGTCCCCTCCAGTTCCCCCTCCTGAGCCCCCCGTGCCCACCACCCGCGGCCCCGTCCCCACCCTCACCTGCTCCTCGCAGCTCGGGGCTCGCAGCCGCCGGGCTCCCCGCCCTCCTCTTCCTCCTCCGGCCCCGCAGCCAGCTGAAGGCCCTCCGCAACCCGCCCGCTTTGCCGCTGCCCTTCTTCTTCCGGGGGGACACCTCGGCGGGGCCGGGCTCGGCCTCACCGCCCTCCGCAGGTGCACGCGGGGCGGACATGACCGCGGCGGGCAGAGCCCCGCGCCGCCCGCTGCCCATAGGGCCGGGCCCGCCCCGGCTGCGGCTGCGGCTGCGGCTCGGCCCCAGCTCCGGGCTCCCGCCGAGCGTACGGCGCCGACGGAAAGTTTCTCCGGAGCCGGAGCCGGGGCGGAGCCTGCGGCCTCGCCGGGCTGCGGGAGGGCCCGGCCCCGGCCCTCCGCTCCTCCCCTCCGCTCCGCCCGTGCGCAGGTGGGGACCGCGGCCCCGGAGCCACCTGCGGGCGGGCAGAGCGCCGGGGCAGCGCGGGGTCCTCCCGGCCTCACCGCCACCGCAGCGCGGCCCTGTCAGCGCCCCTGGGCCGGGGAGGGCGGTTACTGCGGGCAGGACCCCGAGACCACGAGATGGCGCGGGGCCGGGGGCTGTTTTCTGCTGTTTAACGGAGCTGAGAGCGCGCCGAGGGCTCCCACGGGAGCATCTGTGGGCCTGGGGGTCTCCCCTGGAGCATCGGTGCGCCCAGAGATCTCCCCACGAGTGACCGCCAGGAGATGTGAGATCTCCCTGAGAGCGTCAGGGGATCTCCTTGGGACCGTCAGTGCGTTCAAGGGTCTCCCCGCGACCATCAGAGGATCCAAAGGCGTCCCCAAGAGCAACCGTCAGAGGACCTGAGGATCTGAGCATCAGTGGATCTAATAAATGATTTCTCTGCTTGCACACAAGTACAGCCAGCGGGTCACGCTGCTGAGGGCAGTGGGGTGCACCAGAGCCCCGGCTCGGTGGTGGCATCCCTGCAGGAAAGCAGGAGGTTTCTGCCCGCTCACGGCACCGTTGGGTTTAGGTCCCCGTGAGGATGCGCTGCTTAATGGGAAAAGCTGCAACATTGCTTTTAAAACACATCCTCTTCCCGGAGGCTCACACACCGCCTGGCTGCGTGCCCGGGGGAGTTTGCCAATGTCTGGAAATGACTAGAAGAATTTACAAAACAACGAGCCTGGCCCTCCTGCAGGCTCCCCAGCACGCTCCCGTCCCACGCGGGTGGTGGGATGCAGGGGTGGGTGCCGTGCTCCTGCACTCCGACAGATCCCAGTGTGCTCAGCGTTAACACGACGTGGCACCGAGCCCTGGTGGCTCCTGCAGGAGCGCGGGGGCTGGCGGAGCTCTCCTGGCTCTGCTTCTCATTTCCCCCCGCCACCACTCTGACCCCTGACTCAACTCCCACAAATGCTCAAGTGTTTGGGCAGCCGTTTCCTGGCACCTACACCCGGTTCTGGGACAGCTCCTTCCCAGTGCTCTGGAGCATGGCTGCCCTTGGGCTTTTGGTGACCCCCAACAGCGTGCTCTCCTCTGGGGCAAAGCTAATCCTCGATCAGGGCGTTTGTGTTGACTTTCTGCCACCGGCTCCAAGTTCTGAGTCATGAGCCTCCCAAAAAGATCCTGTTTCTCACATCTTTCCCCTCCTCAGATGTCGGTAGAACCAGTTTTAAAAATATTTTTGCACACAGTTATGGAGCACTGTCCAAATAAGACAGCGAGGATCAGTCATGCTCCAGGGAGAGCTCTGGGCAGAGGGGAGCAGGGTGGCTGGGGATGGGGCAGGTCACTTGCAGCCCACAGTGCCTGGTCCTGTTCTTGGGGAGGGCAATGCAGGCAGAGGCACCCCAGCTGGGCCATGCGTGCTCTGCTCATCTGGCCGGGACAGACAGAAGTACACCGTGCAGCTCGCCAGGCTGGAGCTCAGTTCCTGGGCCTTGAGACAGAGGGATGGAAGGGGACAGCAGCTCAGAGCCCTGCCTGTCCCCACCAGCCACAGCGCCGTGTGCTGCAGCCCCTCAGCAGCGACCAGAGCTCGTGGGCTTGGTTCTCTCGGCCCATTTGCTGCCCACATCAGCTGGAGGTGGTGGGACAGATCCATGCCCAGAGCCAGGCACCTGCTGGCTCCACGGGTGCAGCCTCGTGACTCACTGATCCTGCGGTGCCTGTGGGCAGTGAGGAAAAGGTCCTGGCACAGTCACCGGCCCCACTGCACCCCAGCAGTGCCGTCCCCCACCCCAATGCACTCCTGAGCCCCCACCATGGGGTCGGGAGCAGGAAGCTGCTGCTCCGTGTTCAACCCAGGGCATGGAAAAGCCCAGCGCTGGCCTTGTCTGCAGCAGTGCCCTTGTTAGTGATTGCTGGGCCACAGAGATGCGTGCACACACACATACACATGCACACACGCGTGCAGACACACATGGACACATGCACACACCCCAGTGGGAATCTCTGGGGAGGAGGGGACAGTCCTACCCTGGGCGTGGTGCCACCAGGACAAGCAGCCTTGACGCGGATGTTTGAAGCTGGTATCTGGGTTGTGCCAAGAGATAACGCACAGCAGTGAGGTCCGGGGCTCACAGTGTTGGAGCTGTGGATTTATGTCCCCACAAGGGACAGACCCCGTGTCCCCGGCTGGGCCAGCATCCATTCTGCACCAGCTGTGCCAGTACCGGTGCTGTCCTGGTGCCTCACCGCGGGCAGAGCGGTCCTGGCACCAGATAAGCGGGAGCTGCTGGCGCCTGCAGCCCAGGGCAGGGTCCGGCCCCGCTGCCATGGAGCTGCCAAGGTCCCTGCAGAGCCACGAGGACGGCGCCTTCGGGCTGCAGCTTTCATCTCTGCCCCAGCCCCAGCTGGGTCTGTGCCCACGCTGCCCTCCTCCTCCTCCTCCTCCTCCTCCTCCTGCTCTGTCCCGCCAGTGACCTTGCACAGACTCTGAGCATCCTTATCTGGGATTTCTGAGGTCTGAGGCAGCTGCAGCATTTCAGCAGCAGAAACGGGGTGAGCCCCAGCACTGCAATGTGGCCACGGCCGTCTTCCCATGCTGGCTACCACAGCAGCGTCCCTATGGTGGCAGCGTCTCAGCTCTCAGCCAGGGAAACTGAGGCAGGAGCAGTGCAGGTGCCCTCCAGCTGCCACCAGGACACTGCAGCGGGCACTACATCTCACCACATTCCAGCAGCTGGAACATTTCCCTGCAGATACGTTCCTGCCTTCTCTTCTCCCTGTTTGCTGGAGCAAAGTCCAGGGCAGATCGTGCATGGACAGAGCTGTGCCGGGTCCGACACCCGAGCCGCCCGTTGCCTGGTAATGTCCACAAAACAGCCGGGGCGATCCTCTTACCGGGAACAGCTGAGCGCAGCCCCCCGCCCCCGGGTACCCCACCAGGGTTTGCTGCACGCCTGACCCGCAGGTCCCTCGGCTTGGCAGATGCAGATAGAGATTTATATTTATCCGCACAACTTGCCCGAATGGACAGCATTCCTCTCCCGGTGAGTCAAAAGCCTCAGCGCAAAGAGAGGCGCTTCGTGGAAAAAAAAAAAAAAAGGTGCATTGCGCTGAAAAAAGCAACAGGGTCAAAAAAAAAAAGAAGCAAACACCCAAATCTTCCCTTTCCTTTTAAAGCTCTGCTCCCCCACCAGCGCGTGCTGCCAGGCCGGGAGACGGACACGAGCAGTTATTTTAAACCGGGCGGCGAGCAAGGTGACGGCGGCGGTGACGTGGGGACGGGGACAGGGTGGCACTTGGGGATGTTGCAAGCAGTGGTGCGCGTTGCCAGGCGGTTTCGGGGCACGTAAGCTGGCGACTTCCTGAGCTGCGAGCGCTGACTTCCTGAGCGGGCACGGCCAGGGCGGAGGTAGGAGGATTTTTCCTTTAATAAATGGATAAAGTTTGTTTTAATCGATTGCTTCTGCCCTTCTGCTCCACCAGGCCTGAGCTGGGGGTGCCAGGGCCGGAACCCAGCAGCCACGCTGTGCTCCTGGGCTGCCGCGTGCACACCAGCGTGGTGACGTGTGTAAAATACACACCAGCCGTGAATAGATGCTGATAGTGTTGCCCCAAAGAGTGGGGTTAGGATGCTGCGGGTTGGGGACCAGCACTGGGTGGGCAGAGGTGGAATCCCCAACCCCAGGCAGCGTCACTGCCAGGTGGTGAGGTGCCACCATTCTATCCCTGGAGGGAGAGCAGAAAGGGGGTACGGACATATGGACATACGGACAGCAAGAGGGGGGCTGTGCTCTGCGGGTACCGGCGTGTTTGCAGGGACAGCCTGGGGCACATGTGGGGCCCCCAGGACTTTGGTATCCATGTGCTCTGTGCACAGGATAAGGCCCCACCAAATCACGGCCACGTACCGTGTCCTCACCGTGCCCCTTCCAGCCACCACCACAGGGTGCACACCCCAGCCCAGGGGCCCTGGTGTCCCCACCACAGCCCCACTGCCCTGCGCGGGGACCCCGGTGTCCCCATCACAGCCCATGCCCTGCCCAGCAGGAGCACCCCAGCACCCCAGCAGGAGTGGGCTGGAGGCTGCACAAAGGGGCACCCTCAGCAAACCAATCCAGCATGGGAAGACCCCCGGTGGGATGGGGGCACCGGGGGTGCTGCGGGGCTGCAGCCAGCCTGAAGGTTTCACTGCCAGGGATGCAGGCATGGCCCTCCCCTCCCTCCTCCTCCTCCTCCTCCTCCTCCTTCTTCTCCTCCTCCTCCTCCTCTCGGGGCGGAGGGCGGCAGCACCCGCAGCTGGCGCTGCAGCGGGCGAAGCGGCTGCCGGGGGAGTCTGATTTCCAGCGCCGTGTATTAATAACCCCCACCCGCCCCATGCTAAGCCCATGTGCAGCGCAGTGCTGGGGGCACCGGGCTCCGGGAGAGCAAGGTACGAGCCGGCCCCTGGGGAGATGGGGGGGAGAGGGGCCGGGAGGTGTGGGGTGGGGCCCCCCAAGGGGCTGTGGGGTGAGGTTCAGCCCCCGGGGAGCATCGCGGGCACACGGAGAGGGGCCGAGGGGGTGGGGGGGAGCACACCCCGTGGACGCAGAGCAGTCGCTAAGTTTGATAAATCACTGCTGGCAGCTAAGGGGGGGGGGTGAACGGCAAACCCCGCACAGCCCCCTCCCCGCCTTTCCCCGCACTCCCCAGCTCCGGCGTTTGGGTCCGAGGCTGCGATGTGTCAGCGCTGCAGAAAACTGCCTTATTAGGAGAGAAAGGACCGGTGAAAATCAGTGCTTTCCGTAAAGCCGCTGGGGCGAGCCGGGGGCCGCTGGGTGCCAGCCCGTGCTCATTCCTTTGGGGATGACGAGACATGAGCTCAGCCCGCGGGGCCGAGAGGTGAGAGCATCCCCCCGCTGCGGGAAAAGCCCCCACCAGCCCCAGGGCCGTGCGCTGCTCCCTGCCCCCAAATAGCACCTGCAGAACGTGAGATGGAAGCGCTTTGTCGTGGCAGTGACCGGCGCCCACCCAGGAGTAACGCCGGGCTCGGATGACACGGCAAAGTGAGCGGCCGCGGGCCCGCTGCGGTGCTGTGCTCCGTCCCCAGGCCGTGCCGATCCCGCTGCACCCGGCAGCGCATTCCCGTGCCGTGAGGTTATGCCACATAGCTGGGAAGCGGGCGCGTTGCACTGAGGATGTCTCACCGGGTGTGCAGCGCGAGCTGCCATGCTCCCATCGCAGCAGTGATCAGTGCAGCGTTACAGGGACATGGGGAACTGCTGCTGGGTTTCAGTGCTTGCTCTCCCTTGGTCACTGTCACTTTAGAATGGCTTTGCTCCTACATTCTGGCCCGTGCTGATGACAAAATCTTGGGTCCAACTTGTCCTCGGAGCAGGCAGGGAGCGATGAGCCCTGTCCCACCCCCGCTGATGTGTCCCTTCTCCTTTGCAGGGACCTGATGGCAGAGCCAGAGCCCCCTCCAGAACCGCAGCCGGATGAAGCAGGAGCAGCCCCAGCCCTGCACCCCGGGGCTCCGTGCAGCCCAACAGAGCCAGCACAGGGCCTGGGGGCTGCTCCTGCTCCGGGCACCTGCGGGGAGCTGCAGGAATGCGCTGGGGACACAGCCTTGAACTTCACCATGCCGGGAGCACTGCTGGGTGAGGAGACAGCCAGGGCAGGGCCCCCACTGGGGGTGAATGGAGCAGAAGTCCCACTGGATGCGGAAACAGATGAACAGATCCTTCCAGACATGGATGCTGGCGAGACAGGGACCCCGCTGGATGTGGATGGGGCAGGAATCCCATTGGATGTGGAAGATGAAGTAGGGATCCCTCTGGATATGGATGCTGGTGGAACAGGGACACTTCTGGATGCTGATGGAGCAGGACTCCCACTGGATGTGGAAGCAGAAGGATTAGGGATCCTGCTGGATATGGATGCCGCTGTGGCAGGACTCCTGCTGGATATGGATGGGGCAGGAATCCCACTGCACGTGGGTGGGGCAGAGATCCCGCTGGATGCAGCCGGGGCAGAGATCCCATTGGCCATGGACACCGACGGGGCAGGGATCCCGCCAGGAGCAGCAGGGACAGCGGTCCCGCAGGACATGGACGCGGAAGGGGCGGGCACCCCGCAGGCCACGGAGGGCACGGAGCGGCCGTGCCTCAGCCTGGAGGAGCTGGGCGAGTACTTCCAGGAGTGCATCGAGGCGGTGGAGCAGCTGGAGAAGGAGCGCGATGCCCTGATCGAGGAGCTGACGCAGCTCCGCGAGCCGGCGCTGCAAGATATCCGCCATGCCCACCAGGAGATCCAGGCCGCCTGCCGCCTGCTGGCCAAGGTGGAGCTGGAGCGGGACAACCTGAAGGACGAGATCCGTCAGATCAAGCAGAAGCTCTTCAAGGTGACCAAGGAGTGCGTGGCCTGCCAGTACCAGCTGGAGAGCCGCCGCCACGACCTCTCGCAGCACGCGGCCTACCGGGACGAGCTGGAGAACCAGGCCGGGCGGCTGTCGGGCGAGCTGAGCCGCCTGCGGGAGAGCTGCGAGAAGGAGAAGGAGGCCCTGAGGCAGCGCCTGGAGGCCCCGCCGTGCCGCCAGGACCAGCAGTACCTGCAGGAGAGCCGGCGGCTGTCGGCCGAGTTCGAGAGCTTGGTGACGCGGAGCCGCCGCGGCCTGGAGGAGCACTACGAACCGCAGCTGCTGCGGCTGCTGGAGAGGCGCGAGGCGGGGACGCGGGCGCTGCAGGAGCTGCAGGGAGAGGTGCAGGGCATGAAGGAGGCCCTGCGGCCCTTGCAGGGGGAGGTGAGCCGGCTGCGGCTGCAGAACCGGAGCCTGGAGGAGCAGATCGTGCTCGTCAAGCAGAAGCGCGACGAAGAGGTTGGGCAGTACAGGGTACGTGCGTGGGGGTTCCCATCTGCGGGTACTGCAAACGGGTGGTGGAGGTCTGGTTCGTAGGGCCCAGGGGGAGCAGGGAGAGTGGGGGGTGACATCTCCCTGCGGGTTCTGTTGAAGGCACTTCTCTCCCTGAGGATTTACTCTGTGTCTCTGGAGGAGCCCCAGCTGAAGCTCAGTGACTCAGCAGCGCTGTGCCCTGCCGGGATGCTCAGTGTGCAGCCCACTGTGCAGAACGAGCTTTGGGAAGGGCTCCACATGATGTCAGCAGGTGCTGCCTCCAGCCAGCAACATGCAGAGGCACTGAGGAACCCCGAGGACAGAGAGGAGGTGCAGCACTGCACTGGCCCCGCATCTCCACAATGGATGAAGCAGAGCTCAGGTGCTGGAACAGAGCCGTGGTGCCATGCCAGGCCTCCCATGCAGCACCTCATGCAGGGAGAAAGTGCAATTTAATATCCACAAGAGCCTGCTTGGCAGGGCACCTCACCATCCATCTCCAGCATTCCCGGCCATCGTCACCGCTGCCCACAGCCAACATCATCCCTAGGGCACTGCTCTGCCCACAGCCAGCATCCTCCAGGCACTGCTGCGCTGTGGCACTGGGAGCAGGACCCTCTCTGGCTCCTCGGGGCCCCACCTCACCCAGGCCCCGGGCAGCCCCCGCTGTGCCTCCCCGCCGCCTTTTCCCCATTTCCTTGTTTATCTTCTTAAGTATTTTAGATTTATGCAGTGCTGACAGCCTTTCAAACGCACACCCAGCAGTGAGGGTCAAACCCAGCCAGGGGGAAGGCGAAGCACGACTGCACGCCAGCCCTGGTTCTGTCTTGGTAGGGAAGCCTGTCCTGCAGGGATGGTGAAACCCCTGCAGGGGTTTCTGAAGACCACCACCACGGAGCAGGGCAAACCCCTGCAAGGCTGCGGCCGCTTCCCAGATAACCGTGTTCTGTCTTCACCCCAGGAGCAGGTGGAGGAGCTGGAGGACAGGCTGAAGGAGCTGAAGAACAGCGTCCAGCTCCAGCAGCGCAAGAACCAGGAGCTGGAGGAGCTGCGCAGCAGCCTGCACCACGAGCTGGCCATCTACAAGTCAGTGTCTGCTCCACGCTGCTGTCCCCACACGCTGTGCTGTCCAGGCACGGGCTGCAGTGGTAGTGCTGTGGAAACTGCAGAGCCTTTGCCATGCAGCCATGTGATGGAAATTTCTGCACAGAATAGAAGCGGGGGCTGCCTTCCAAGGGACAGGCGCGGCAACTTGACAAAATATACACTATTTCCTTAGGAACAGTGGAAGGGAGCTGGGTTCTCAGTTTGAGAGGCACTGCTGCAGATGGTCTTTAGCAGAGGGAACAACCTCCTGCTTCTAAATCCATGCTGCTGCTTTCACTCAGGGCTTCTCTACCCTATTTTAAAGCTCCAGAACACGTCCACAAGTTTGTGGACTATTTTACCTGCCAAACTTTGTGTTGCTATGTGTCACTCCACCTCTCAGCTGCACACGCTCTTTAATATTTTCTGCAGCTTTAATGCTACCGTAGCATTCCATTTTCACCTTCCCCACTCAAACTTCCTCCTGTAGTTGCACCGTGGGGGGGCATTCCCCACCCAGCAGCTGCAGCTCGCTTCTGTCCATGAACCACTGCAGCACGGTGAGCCCAGGGAAGAGGCAGCTCTCCCGCCTTGGTGCCACATCCCATTGTTGCAAGATTTATTAACGAGAGTAACTGCAGCGTCTTTGCCGCGTGGGGTCCCTGAGAATCACGGGGTGCAGAGGCCGACATTCAACCCCAGGTGCAGCCACAATCTCTTAACACCCAGGGATCTGCAAACCGCCGTGGCTGGGAGCGATAGCCCTTCAGCCTTCTTAAATGTCAGCTCACCTCCTCGAGTTTCACTTTTGAACTGGGAGCCTGAGTGCAGTACGTCTCAGAGCTGCCTCCTCCCGCGTCCTGCAGCAGAAATCACAGCTGCCTCCTCCCATAGCTGGCAGCAGAAATCACGTTCCCTGCTGTCAAAGCTGCCACGAGTGCCAAGGGCTCTGGCCGGGCTGGCCCCAGCCTGCACGCTCAGTGCCACGCACCGAGCCAATTTTAGCATTACCTAATTGCTTTTCCTTCACACTGGGAAAAAGGAAGATTATTTTTTTTTTCAGAACTTTCTGTTTCATACATTCCATATTTAGTATCCTAAATTCACTTTCTACTCTTACAGGGGCTGCTTAGAAATCTACGGCCACCTTTGCAAATCTGAAGAAAAACCAGACCAAGAATGTTAGAGGTGAGATGAGAGCCCAGCCTTTCCCTCCCTGAACTGCAGCGGGAGGAGCCTGCAGGGACAGCTCCTCTCCCTGCTCTCCTTGGTGCCCCAAGTCAGGAGCCCAGGACTCTGCTGCGGATCTTCTGCTCAACACGAGCAGAGAAAACGGTACCTGCACTGAACAATGGACATGGCCAAAGAATTACACGTGTATGTTTTGCTGTGTTTGGAAAACGTATCTTGCCCTGCACATACACCTGCACAGAAAGGACTGCTCGGGAACCAGGGGGAGGGGGCTCGTTCTGGAGCTGACGTACTGAAGCTTTTCCTTTTGTAGTTCAAGCGGTGTTTGCTGCATTGTGACAGGCTCCACCGAGGGCCACAGACACTGAAGTCTGTGGATAAAAGGTTTCCACTTTATAGTCTCACACTGAAAATAAAGGTCAGAGTTTAAGGATCTTTCTATTTCTCAAAGCCGCATGTCAAAGAAAAATGAGCTTGTGTGTCAAACCAGGAGGCTTGAAAGGCCCCCACATATTTAGGCTTAACAAAATAGGGGGGAAAACCCAAAAAACCACCCACAATGTTCTGTGTAAGGGCTGAAGGCAGACCCAGAATTCAGCCAGCAGCACGCTGCCCTGCACCCCTACCTGCCCAGAGCTACTAAGCACCCATTTCACAGAGCAGGAACAGAAACAAGAGGAGGCAGCCCTGGAGAAGCGCACATCACAAACCCCACATCTGCACCAGCGCCCGCTCCCACAGGACACACACAGGGAGACTCCTCTTCCTGCTGCCTTCCTCTATCTCAAGAGATACAGTTAACCCTCACGGAACCAGCGAACGCAGAAGGAAAACATCAGCACAAAACCTCACAGCCATGCAGCGCATACGTAGAAAAAATTTATTCCGTCTGAAGCACTTACACGCAGTTAGTCATGAGGAACACGAGGAGTAACAGGTCGCTGGTGGAAGGTGTGCAGGACACAGCGGTCAAGGACGAACTCCCACAAAGGCAGTTTGCCCACGTCACTTGCTCTATTTGCACCAGCCACCACTGCTGTTCTAGGTCACCGGGCACGGCCCCTGCGGTACGTCGCTGGTAAAAACAGACACCTTGACAACTCTGTGGCCCCAAGTTTTAAAAACCATTTCACAGAAAGGAAAGAAATATGTGAAAACACAGCTCAAGAAACACACAATAGAACAAGAGGCGTGGAAGGTGAACGATGCTCTGCGGGAACAGCTGATGGATCCAAACCACTGTCATCCAGTGGGCGGGAGAAAAGGGAAAGGACAGGAGGAAGGAAGGAATGAAAAACCCAGAATTACCAGTAAAGACAAAAAAAAAAAAGTATAGAAAGAAATATAATTCCAGAATCTGCAAGTCTTTTTATGTATCTGCAGAGGCAGAAAAAGCCACGCAGGTACA
Source organism: Numida meleagris (assembly GCF_002078875.1). Lineage (NCBI taxonomy): Eukaryota > Metazoa > Chordata > Aves > Galliformes > Numididae > Numida > Numida meleagris. The sequence continues at coordinate 5,426,259 of NC_034430.1, read as the reverse complement.
GATTTAATAAAGGAATCCCAATGCTTCTGAGTTGTACCGAAGAGGACAGGACCTTCCACACTCCACATTTCTGAACTGCCAGTGGATTAACACTTGCATCATCTCCGTTGGTTCAAGCATACTCTGGCAGCTCTGCTGATTTAACTTTTGTTTAAATTAGGCAAAAGCCCGCAGCTGTAGCAAGCTAAAGACAGAAGAACAACAACAAAAAAGTTTGCTCTGCGTGAGGAAGGCAGCTAAAATGGGACAGCCAGCTCTATACACGAGAGGTTGCTGTAGGAAATCTGACCGAGGAGCTGCAGCACTGCACCAGCTGAGTTGGACTAAAAGCCCTTTTCTGAGGGAGTACTGCCTGGGATAAAAGCACTGCTGATGGTTTCTACAGAAAGATGGCTGAACACAAAGTCTACGTGTGTCTCAAAACCAGTGTTAAGTCAACGTCAGGGCTGAGAGGGAAGAGAAGGAAAAGGACTAGAAACAGGAAGGACCCTCATCTAAGATCCTTGACCTTCCGGATCCACGCTTCCTTCTGGGTCTTCATCGTTGTATATGTTCTCTGCCTGCAAGTCAGAAGCAAGAGTTGAAGAAGCATCTACCACCACATTTAACAGGATGCCGTGTGCCAGAGCCCTTCAGAAAGTCCTGGCAGATTTTCCCCTGCAGATATGTCACCAATCCCCCAGGCTTTTTATCAAGAAAGCAGCAACACAGACCATCTTGTTTTGAAACAGTGATGTACATTTCAGAAGTACTCTGTTACTGTAGCCTACGGGCATCTGACTTCTTAAAGCAGAGACCACAGCAGGGCTTATTTTACTTCGGGATACTGCGCATACATTTAATAGATGCTTTACTTTGCAGTATCACTTTCTGAAAGAACTACACAGAGACGTTGCCAAGACAAAGCCTCCGTGAACCAATCTATAAATAAACCAAAATTAGAAGCATGGTCTTTTCAAAGGTTACTCGAGCTTTACGAGATAATTCTCCAGAACTTTCAGCAGCTGGTAATTAAACCAGCACCTTTCTCCTGTTCACCACCACTGCCCCTCTGCAGCCACAGGGGACATCTGTATCACACGCAGAGAACTCACTCCTTATGACAGTAACTAATAGAAACCTCAACTTCATGTTTGCATTTGTTGTGGTTTTTGTTGGTGGTGGTTGGCTGGAGTTTTGCTGTTTGTTTTTGAGCTGATTTTTGGTTGGGTGTTTTTTGTTTGTTTGTTTGTTTGTTTTAAAAACACAGTTTTCATTCAAACATAGATGGGAAAATTTCACTTCTACTCCATACACCAGTACTTACTTTCTTTTTTTACTATTAAATTAAGAGAAATGCAAAACAGCTTCTCAGTATTTGTAAGCCCTTATTTCTACCAAATCTAAAACGTATTTCACTGTCCATTTGAGATTTAGGCAGCGCTACAAAGCAAGTCATTCTGAGACCTGTAAATAAAAGCAGGAATGCTGAAATTCAGGCAGTTCAACACTATCTGTTATCTACCACTTCCTGCACTCTCCAAAACAACTTACCATTTGCCAGACTTGCATGATATTGTCTTCTGATACAGAACAGATAACCCAGGGTTCATTGGGATTCCAGGAGAAGTCAGATATCTTTGCAGTATGACCGCCATGAATAAACTAGAAGTGAAAGAAAAAAGGGGGGAGGGCCGGTAACATTTTCAAATCTATGCTGCAGAGATGAGTAATGGGACCAAACAGTCAGCGAGGCTCAGAATTCTTACCAGCAGCTCCGGGGGACCATCCTCAGCATCCTCGGGGGACTGCTCTTCTCCAATTTTACTTAAAAAAAAAAAAATTAATAATAATAATTATGGGTTTTGCTGCTGCTGCATGTGATGTAATTCATCAATATTACTTCGTTAGGACAACCAGACTAATTTGGGATTTACCTCAAGTCCCAAACATTTAGCCGGCGGTCAGTGCCACTGGAGGCCAGGATAGTTTCATTGTGGGGAGACCACTGAACCTACAGACAAGAATGAATTTAGACACGAAGTTAGTTTGAGGAACACGTAACACAGCAGACTTTGCAACGTACAGTGCTGTATTTTATATTACAAAAGCTTTATGGAAATTCAAATTGCTATTAACTTGAAATAGAAATATGCCCAATACCAACATCCTAAGGTAGCAAGTTTTGTGAACATGTACGTGCTAACGAAGCATCTGAGCACCAGAACGGTCCAGTCCCCCCTGTAACCTCTCCTCTAACAGAGACCACATGTTACAAAGCATAAACAACCCTGAAGACTGTGAGCTGCTCCTCCAACAGAACCGCACGAATATAAGCTCTGGATCCTGAAATGGTAGGTATGGCTTCCACATGAAAAGAAATCACTGCAATTAAAGCTTAACAGCCCAAAAGCTCTCATCTACCATGACTGCTGGAGATAAATCTCTGCAAAACATACCACTTAACAGGATCACTGGATTAGAAAATAAGACAAATCCTCACACTAGCCTGACATTTCAAGATTCTGAGCATAATTGTATTCAGAGGTAACTAGTCCTTAAGAAGCAATCCTTCTACAAATAAACCCTTCCACATATTTTTGTTCTGACTAGTGCATGAGTTGGGGATGGAAACACTGTATCCACTAAGCACATGCTACCAATGATGTTAACTTTCTATATTTACACCAGCAAAATTAGCAATTATTTTTTGTCACAGGATGGTCCAGCAATCCCCTTTAGTGGCTGCCATCTCCAGCCTTCCTACAGGACAAGGCTGAGAAGATGAAAACGCTGCAGCCATTTCACTGTGCCTTGCTGCTTCAAATCTGCTGCCATGAATAATTTACACGTACTGTGCACTGCTAGTATTTCACTCCTAACACTGTGGGTAAAGCTCTCAACCATTTCCTTGTTACATTCTGCCCCTGGCTTTCTGGACACTCTTATCTGCACTGGAATTCCCCCACACACAGAAAGCTCCACAACAAGAAACCAGAAAATCATAAGCAGATGAGAGAGAGGAATGAGGGTTTTAAGCCCTAGTACACTTAATGAAAACACAGTGAAAAAGACTACTTCTCATTTGCCCAGCTAGTTAAGAAGAACTAAGCTTAAGTGCAGGGAAGACACAGACATTTTTTTATACCTGAAATATTTCATCTTTATGCGATTCGAAGGAGTGCAACTTCAGCTTTAGGTTCCTCAAGTCCCATAACGCGACAGTCTGCTCAAAGAAAGAAAATCACTTTTTTCTGAAGTAACCAATACAATTCATCCACTCCTACACATCAGAAACTAAATAAAAACTTTCCAAATTCGATAAAAACATACCTTATCTGCTGATCCTGTAGCCAGGATAAACTCACTATAGGGATTGAAAGAGAGGCAGTTGACCTCAGCTGTGTGAGCATCCACGGAATGGCTGGGTTTGGAGGTGTTGTTTGACCGAGTATCCCAGCTGGAAGGAGAAGGCACAGAGCTGAAGTGAAGGCTTACATCTTACACCTCACCAGCAGGCTAGGGAGGCAAAATGGACTGAGATCTTCAGCCTCTAAAGAAGTCGCCCCACTTACATCATGAGCTTCTGATCATCAGCAACAGATCCAAAGAGAGATTCATGGAGCAGGTGCCAGGAGACATCTTCCACCACAGCTGTGTGACCTGTGAAGATGGTCTTTGCATCCACCACTTTACCTTCTTTTGGAACAGCACTTATATCCCACAAGCAAATGGTCTTTAAAAAAAAGAAAAAGAAAAAAAAAGAAATAAAAATTGTATCTTTAGACAGAAATTCTCCATGCTTCCCCACCTCTGTCCCCTCCAACACAAAAACAGTTCTGACCTTAGTCAAGGGACACGAAGCGCAGATTGCACCCCAGCTATATTTCTAAGCACTCACATGATCATCAGAAGCACTAAGCAAATGCCCACTCAGGTTTGGGTTCCATGACAGCCCATAGCCTTCCTTCTGGTGTCCGCGAAGACGCAGATCAGGGTTACACTCTCCAGAAGGGTCTGTAAAAAAGCAGCGTTAAGAACTCCAACGCCTAGTATCACTTTCAGCACATCACGGATTAAAATTACATGATATGCAGCCCACAAATTTTCAACCTCTTTTGCACCCCATCAACCTTCTCTTAAGAAAAGGCAGTCGCAGATATTTTTATATCTCTGAAGCACAAACATGACAAAGCTCCAGGCACCTGGTTTAGAAGGATGCTTGGTGTAATCGAAGACGAGGACGTCACTGGAGGGAGTCTTTGTAGCAATGATGCATGGGTTCTGCGGCATGTAACGTGCTCTGTTCACTTCTCCCTCGTGATTTATCTTGATTTCAATCTCAATTTTTCCACTAACAGACCCAAAGCCTCCAAACTCTGGGGAAAAAAAAATAGAATTTAGTAGTTGTAAATAATTAGCTGTTTTCATATCAAGACACAGAAAGACCCAGAGTCAGTTACTGGTAATATCAGGCATTTATTTTGGGGAGACAGTCACAAGAGCAAGTAACTAGAAGAATCCAGTTTGCAAACGGCATGTTATTTTCAATACCTGTATTTTTAACATAAAAGTATCAGGACTCTGGCTAAGCTGAGAGATGGTTAAAGACGGTTTCCTCCTGAAATAACACCAGACTCAAGGCTTGTGGTAAGCAAAGTGTTGCATGCTTGCAACGCTTGTGCTGTAACTGCACTTGCAAACATGAAGTTCAGCACTGCAGAGCGAACTAAATTCTGGTTTTAAAAAATTGCAACAGCAGAGAATGTGAGACTATACATGTAATTTGCCAAAGCTACCTTATATCTCTATCACTAATGGCAATAATTTAGCATTGCACAAAACGCACAGCAACACTCTGGCAAAAAAGAGGGTTTGGCATTTTCTTTAAATCAGAATAGCATAGTTTTGATAAATACCAAGGCAGAATAGAAAAAGTATTTATCACACAACATCGTATTTACAGATAACTCTAAGAAGCCCAAAGATGAAAATATAAATTGCATAATCCAGGCTTCTGGCAAGAAGAAAAGCCAAGATCAGATTGTTAGGAACTTTTACCTGGTAAAAAGATCGATTCAACCATTAAGAAGTGGAGGAAAAAAAAAAACAGTTAAAGCTCCACCTGACTGACACCTTCGGTCCCTTACCTCCTTTCTCACTGTCATAGTGTGAGGCATCAAACTGTGCATCGTCATTAGGCAGCTGCACACTCGCTATCACAAGATGATTTTGTTCATCTGAAGTATGGGTCCCCAGGACTAACCGGTGAATGCTGAAATCTTTGCCTTCAGGTCTGCGAGAGAAGAAATTCAGGTGAGAAACAAAGGGAGTTTACACTAATATTGAGCTGAATACACTATCTTTTGATGACAGCTTCCAACACCAATATCATCTCTAGAAGTTACCACTGCTCTCCTGTTCTGACAGCATTTCCTTCACTCCTCCCAGCTCAAGATCTCAAATTAAAATTCTCGCAGCACAGCAGCACCTACCTCTGAACAACTCCATCAGTTCCCTTGCCTTCCTTTAAGAGACTCTACCAGCTCCTCCCACTTGGTTTGACATGCACATTCTTTGGAAGCATAATGCTGCTGGGGAAGCTTAGGACAAAAGAGTGCTTAAACTGAAATTATATTTAGATCTCTATTTGTGGGGAGGAGAGCTTTGCATTTAAAAAACGAGAATAAAGCTGGAAGAAGAAAAGTGCCAAAACCAAAGATGTGAAACATTTTCTTGGTGATAAACAGCACTTTCCCCAAATTAAAGGTGTCTCTGGGATTTGCAGACCCAGTTTGCTGCTGGCGAGGCAAGGATACAAAAAGCAACCGAGAAAAGAAGGAACCACACGCTGCCTTATTCAACAACAGCAAAGAGTAGATTTAGTATGTATCCTGCTCCAAAGAAAGGGATCACCTCACCTTGTCACATCAGGAAGCCACTGAGCAGTCAGGCTGGGCCACTCCAGAGCATGGGTCATTACCAAGTCGTACAAGAAGGGCGTGTTCTTTTTCCATATTTTATACTCTTCGTTGATCACGCGTTCTTCGACTGCATCATCAAAGGCTGCTGAAGTGTTTTTTAAAAGAAATGCGGGATGTTAGCCTTTACCAATACAGTCACAACATGTACGCTACGTTGTGAGTGGGCACTGGGTAAGGGGGACCACCACGTGCAGCGGTTTGTCATCAAACAGCACTGCGGGGCCACCGAGCCCACACCGCACGCGCTGCCCCTCGGTTCTGCTGAATTAGCAGCGACCGCACGCAGTGTCACAGGAGCGGCCCAGAAGCAGCCGTGCCCCGGTATCCCTCGGCCGGGGCTGACTGCGCGGCCTGCTGCCTTACCGCAGCACCCCCCGCAGATCCCCGCGCTTAACCCCAGGCCCTAAGCCCGGGGCCCGGCCCCGCAGGCCCCAAGGGACGCCCGCTACCACCCGCCCGAACGCAGAGCCCGGCGCCCCCCGGCCCCGCAGCGCGGCCCGGCGCGCACAGCGCCCCCTGCCGGAACCCCCCCCCCCCCGAGCGGAGAATAGAGCTCTCCTCACGGCGGCGGCCGATGGAGGCGGAAGGCGGGGAGTGAGGCCTAACGCCTCGCGCAGCGCTGAGAGGAGAAGGCCGCGCCGCCGAGCCCGCGCCGCGAGGCCTACCTTCCTTGTCCGCCATGGCGGGGAAGGGGAACGGGGCGGTGGAGCGGGGCTGGGCTGCGCGAGGCGGGCGACCGCTGCTCCGCTCCTCTCCGGCCACGGCTCTATTGTTTCCTGCCCCCGCTGCGTGCCGCTCCGGCGCCGCGCACCCCTTCGCGCGCCAACACTGGCCAATCGCCGCCCGCCGCCGGGACGCTTCCGCCAATCGGAGAGCGGCAAGGGGCGGGGACAAAGGGCAGGCGAGCGCGCTCGGCGGTCACGTGGGAGGGAGGTCGGGAAGGAAGGAGGCGCGGCCGAAGCTCCCCTGGGAGCCGCCATTTTCCGGAGGGAAGGGGCGGGCGGCGCGCGCCCCTCGCGTGGCCCTTAAAGGGGCAGCGCCCCGCGGTGAGTGGGGGTTCTGGCGGGTGGGGGAAGGCCTGGGGTTCGGCACCGTGAGCGGGCCGGGCGGGTGTGCGGGCCGGGCCAAGACTCGGGCTGTCGGTCCGGGACTCCCCCGAGCACTCTCTTGCTGCTTCCCGGCTATTGGTTGCTAATGGATCACCATACTCTCCCTTGTTCCCTGGTTTGTAGCGGGTTTAAAATTCAGTCGTGTGTTCCTTTGGCCTCATTCCCTCCGAGAAGCATTTCTCGAGTTTGCAGCGTACAAATCTCCGTGCTTATTGGGAAGCAGAACCGGGAAATCCCATGTAGAATTGTTCCATGGCAGGCAGTGAGAACCACTCTTGCTGGAAAAAGCTGTGGTGATTTCACATGGGATCTTTGGAAATAATTAGCCTGGGGTTAATGAGAGACTCCAACCTATGTCTGTTACATTTACACATGGAAGTCAGAATGGAATTGAGTGGCTACAAAGGTCTGGTGGAAGAATCAAGCTTTTAAATGACGGTTTGAAACAGCCCCTTCTCCACCATTCAAAAAGAGTAAAAAAATGAAGTGTTCTGCAGGAAGATGAACGCAGGAAAGCCCCCGCGCTGGTCCATGCTTCTAGGCTTGCAGCTTTATGTGCAGCCCCCATCCCAAGAGGAACGGTGGGCTCTTTTTAATCCATGGGGCTCCAGGCTGGCCCTCTCCCTTCAGCCCGGGACTGCAGTGTGCTGTGAGACACGGCGGGCTGAGTACCCTCTGCTCTGAAACTCAGAAGCCAAAGTTACCCGAGTAACTTACTGTGGAGCTGTTAGAATTCTTTTTTCGTTTTTACAATGTTTTATTGTTGAAGAGTGCCTCAAATAGGAGGAATAGGGTTCCTCCCTGTAGAGGCCGAAGTGCACGCTGTCTGTGAGGTCCTGCAGTGCTGAATGTCACTGCTCCAGCCGGCAGGGCGAGTGGTATGGAACTGAACTCTGCCCTCCCCAGTGATAGTTATGATAGCGAACGTTACGTGCGTTTCAAACCTTGTTTTAATGGACCAGCTTGTGTCCAGCTACACCCCACCAGCTGCCTGGTGAAAACCCGAGCTGGAAGCAGCTCTCCCTTTCACTCCGGCAGCGCCGTGGGGGAAGCACGAGGCCCAGGCTGCGGCGGTGGCCATGTTCCGTGCGAGCAGGAAGTGAGCGGAGCGCAGCGATGGCAGGCAGCGAGCGGGACTACAACCTGACGGAGGAGCAGAAGGCTGTGAAGGCCAAGTACCCACCGGTCACTAAGAAGTACGAATGTGAGTGACTGTAACACCGCCCTGACACAACGCGTGTGTGTGTGTGTCAGTGCAGGGGGGGAGAAGGAAATGGGGTGAGCTTTTTAGGAGCTTATGGGGTTTTGTACTGTGCCAGTGTCTTGTGTGTAGGCTGTGGGAATACATCTGGAGTTGAATAGTAAGATAACTACAATTGCCTTCATTGCAGATAGCTGCAATGTCTGTTTGGAGAGACAGTGCAGGTGACTCTCCTAGATGATGTTCAGATCTCTATGTGATAGCGGTGCAGGAATACCATGACACATTACAATAGTTAACGTCTCCATAATTGGAGAAGGTTTTCTTTTATATCCACTGGAATTTGTTTGCTTTAGTGACAGTTGTTGAGGAACAGTTAATTTGTGTGAACGATCTGAACAGCCTCAGAATGAACTTTCAGTTGGAGCAGTCGCGGGGTGGCATATGTTTTATGTCCCAAGATAGCTGTTTCCACCAATGTGGCTTTATTTTGCATCTCTGGCTCCTTTAAAGGAATGTAAGTGATGTTCATGTAAAACTTGTAAGTTCTTGGGATGTTAAGCCTGCCTCATTAGTGAAGATTACTTTATATTTTGTATTACATACTTTTAAAAATTCTCCTTTTTGCGTAATGGATGTTTTTGGGTGGGGACAGGTACACTCCTTCACTGAGCTGTAAAAGTTTGCAGATCTCATCCTCTGCGTGGATAATTTTCGGTCCTGCAGGCTTCAGCGAAATCTCTCTATTCCTGATTAAAGGTTTTTATTGCAGTTAACTTGTAGGAGCCCGTTGCGTTACGATAACCATACGGACAGTGCTGTACATGTAGGGCACTGGCATAATTTGTATTAAACACTTCTATTGAGCAGAAATCATTCAAGATTTCATCTGTGCTATTTCTTCTATGATACTAGAAAAGATGTTCCGTTTTATGTCTCAGGATGAACCCAATAAGTTACTGTTATAACAACAGCATTCAACGTTTTTTAATCATCATTTTAAATTATATTGGTTGATGTCATGCCTTTTTTTTCATTCCTCCTCAGATTTGGATCACACAGCAGATGTGCAGTAAGTATGGGCAGCTGGGATTTATCTGTGCGACAAACTGATGACTTCTTACGCTGCTACAACCCTGTGGTGACTGCTGAAATGTGGCGGCAGATGTACACCTTATGGAACTGTGAAATGTTACGCACTGAGTGTTTTGTATCATCTGTGTTGCTTCCACTCTTGGGAGAGCGTAGAACCACATAGTTTATTTTCTAATGCAGTATTCTTGTGGTGCTTCTCCTTAAGTCTGTTATTTGGAAGTGCCTTTTGAAATCTTCTAAACTCTTGCCCTTAAATCACATTTCAGTACGCCTTCATAGATATCAATTTACTCCATTACAAAGGACATCCCTGTTGTCTGGTAAAATAAGAATTTTCCTTTTTCTCCTAAGAAATCCTTCTCGCATACTGTAAGAAGAAAAATCTATGTAATCTCCCCAAATATATAGGTTCAGACGAACATTTCAGTGTAGAAACCTCCTTTGCATTTGTTCTTACATTCGTATCTCTCACCTGCATAATACACTGGAATTTTGTGGTTACAGCATGGTGTATTACCCCATGTCTCTTTAGGCTACACGCATGGGGAGACACTTTGGAAGAAGCCTTTGAGCAGTGCGTCATGGCCATGTTTGGCTACATGACTGATACAGAGACTGTGGAACCTCTGGATACTGTTGAAGTAGAAGCAGAAGGTAAAAACCGCACTGATTTCTTACACTGGAACTGTAGGAACCCCATTGGTGAAGTGTACCAAAATCTTCTGAGTCTTTAGAGGTAGTTTTGTAGTACTTAATTAACATTCAATTAAGGATCAGTAATCTGAATCTTATAGTAATGCAGAAGCTGTATGTCTTCTATACTCTTAAATATGTTAAATGTTTGGGTGTTCTTGCTGGGACAATCAACTGACTACCTTCTCTGCTTCAACCATGCAGGACATGACATGTTGTCCCTTCTCTTTCACTTCTTGGATGAGTGGTTGTATAAATTCAGTGCTAATGAGTTCTTTATACCCAGGGTAAGTGGCGGGTTTTGTTCTTTTTCCATTTAGTAGGATAAACCTTTCCTCTGATAAGCCACTTTTGAATGTAGTGTCCTTTTAGGAAGAAGAAGGGACTCAACAGGTCACTTAGTAGCAGGAGAATTAGACACAAAAGCACAAAGACCTGAGAAACAAACACTTAGCTTAGTTTCCACAAACGCCAGTCATTAGTGCACAGCAGTGCCAGCTCTGCTTCTGTATTTCCAACTAGTAGTGTATGTCTTTGAGAACACTCCAATTTTCTGGTTTTAGATTTCATTTAAACTGTAGAATATTCTCCTTGTTAGTGAGATTTTGTGCCTGAAGATGGAAGACTTTGGTGACACACTTTTCCACTTGTTTTCTCTGCAGGAGGTAAAAGTGCTTTACATTGACCGAATGCAATTCAAAATAAGATCAATTGGGTGAGTTTAAATGATTAATTGAGTAATTAATATCTTCCACTGATGACAAATACTGCCCTCCAAGTCACTGCTCTGAAATATCGTGATGTACTGGAGGTCATGGATACTTTCCAAAAAGGAGTTCTTACCCTTCCTTTGAGGTTTTAATTTAAAGTCTAACTGTCCAATGCTCATCAGTGAAACTAGCTGTGACATTTGAACAGTAACAATACAACCTCCTCTTTTCTTTTTGCTTTTAAAGGTGGGGAGAAGAGTTCTCTTTACCAAAGCACCCTCAGGTATGCAGTGGTTCATCTGTATATTGCTTAAGGTTTAAGGTAGGATGGGAAGAGTGGTGTCTTCAAAATCAAACTTGCAAGTTCTCATGAGATCCAAGTATAAACATGTCTGAATGGTATCACAGGCACTATTAACTTAAGATCTCACTTCCTGCCAGTTTTTTTGTGAACGCTTTTCTGAACTGTTGGGCTGATGCTTTCTCCACAATGGCAAACTCAGCATTTGGCTTCCTTTTTTTGCGATGCACGATACAAAAGAACCAATCTACAGTCAGAATCTTTACATGGGTTTTGTTCTCTCATTGTTACCGCAGCTTCTTGCTTAGTCCCATTTTGCTTTCCCCCTCTACTCCCAAAAGAATTGCATGCAAGTCTTTATGTCTTAGCATGCCACTTTGATATGTCAGGTTCAAATATCAAATGTTGATGTTATGCCACGGGTAAGAGGAGAAATATGTAGTATTCAGGAAGCAATGGAATAAAGTAAGAGGTGCATGGAGGGGAAGTTTGTAATTTGTATTTAGCTTGGCCAAACAGTATAGTTGGAACAAATACATTTACAACTTTTAGAGGAGAAAAACTGCATAACATTTGTAGAAAGTGGTAAATATTATGTATTATTATGAACTGCTATAAGGTGTCATGTAGAAAATTCATGCCTTTGTGTCTTTTCACTCTAGGGCACAGAGGTCAAAGCGATAACTTACTCAGCAATGCAGATCTGTGAAGAAGAAAAGCCAGAAGTCTTCGTTATCATTGATATTTAAAGCAAGTTTAACTAACTGGATACTTGTCAATGGCTGGGAAAGTCCCTTCAGAACTGTAACCCCTGGGAAAGAGACTAAGGAATTTGCTAATTCAAATCATAAACTGAAGGGAGTTGTGGGGAATGTTATCCTGTACTTCCATGTGAAGATGGTGAGCCAGACCAACACCAGCCTGCCAGCACAGAACTAGTTGGGTCTGGGGGGGATTTGAGAAGAGAGTTCTAGGGGGTGGAAGTCTCTCAGGAACACTGGTAGTTGGCTTTTAAGGCAATTTATGAAGTAAATAGAGAAATTAATGGAGCTGCTAGCTGAAACACTACCTTTTTGATGGGTGGCAGGAAAATGTTGATCTATGTGATTTTGTTTGAAAATTTAAACATAACAATGAGCTGACATCCCTCTTCATGTAATCTAAAGGATCCAAAATACCTGCAGCGGGTCAGATTTAACGTAGGAAAGTTCTGTTTGAAGGACACCTAAGGAAGTATACAAATTAAAAAAAAAAGTCATCCTTCTGAGAACTTTGTCGTGCCACCAGGTGGTGCTAATTTACTATAAATAAATTTCCAAATTGCAATCTCAAAGCACGTGGCTGTGCACATGGAATCCTAGTAGCACCTATTATTGCTGGAAAAAGAGGCAGCTTTTGTTGCCACCAAAGAAAAGAGATTGACCAGATTCTCTGCAGGCCCATTCCTAACTGCGCCTTGTGAGAACTGAATTCTTTTAGAAGAAGACAATTTGGATCAGCTTCCATTTCTTCTTTCGGAAAGGACAATTAAACAAATGAAAGCAATTCCCTAAGTCACGGGGCAGCAATGCCATTGCGATGTGTGAGGGAAGTTCTGCCCTGCTGCGACCCCTTCTCTGTGGTAAATCTATGGGTGCCTCATATTTATTTATTTTTTAAGACATTTTAGATCAGGTTTTAAAGGGATAAAATAAAATCTTTTTTAGAGTGGTTCAATATTGAAATAAAGCATTGACTGGAAGAACTTCTATGTCATTTTTGCTGGTGGTGTTCGAGTTTAATCGAGTACGTTCGTGCTTTGTTCTCCACTACGGCAAGCAAACCCTTCTGTAAATAGGACTGGAGATACTTCTGTACGTCTGGCAAATGAAAGTAAATGAATGTAAGTAGGGTTTTTACTCAGGACAAGCCCCGGGGCTCCCCCACGCGGCCCCCGTGGTGCCTGGCTGTAACACGGGGCAGAGTGCATGTGGCGGCGCTGTGAGGAAGGAGCGAGGCTCGGCCCCAGCCTCTACCGAAGCGGCGTCGCCCCGCGCCGCCCCAGGGCGGAGACCCCAGAGCCCAGCGGTGGGCGGGAAAGCGCACTGCCGCCGCTCCGGGCCCTCAGCGGCTCCTCCGGCACCTCATTGGCGGGATGGATCAGGTGACTGGGGGCAGCCAATCAGGCGTCGAGTGTGAGGCTGCCTTCCAGAGAGCCTGAGGCGGGAAGGAGTGCTGAGGTGCGTGCGGGGATGAGGGGAGAGCCGTGAGGGAGGGGCTTTTCCTTCTGTCCAATCCTTTAAAGTGAGAGAATGGAACGTAGTTAAACTTTGCAGAAGTGCTAAAATGTATTGTATAGTGTTTGTCACAGGCTGTAGTAACAGCAGACTGCTCTTACAAATGCTGACAGAAACTTGTTAGAAGAGCTCTTAGAACTATCTACTATTCGTCTATTTTTTTAAATATGTGTTAAATACTACCATTTTTATTTTTCACAATTGTGGGAGTGATAGCTCTCAGCCTGTATTTGTTAGAAGTCCTTCATCTGCAGTGGGTTGCACTGAGTGTTGTGGCTGCCTGCAGTGCCCAGCCCAGCTGGCACCACTGTGCCACAGTCCTAACTTTTCTATACATTCCATACAATTTTTAAAAACACATTTTGTACAAATGCACTGTGCATTTTCAGTTTCTCTAGAAAGTGGTGGTTCTCTCACTCAAAAAGACTGCAAAAAGAAGATGATTACTAAAGCTGAAGACTCCAGAATTGCAAAGGTTGCTTAAACTCTCAGAGCAATTGTATTTATAAACATTTTTTTCCTGAAGGACCCATGTGAAGTCGCAAGTTTGTCCTCTTGGACAGACAAGAGTTTAAGCAAATCTTGCACCAGTTCATGAAAAAAAAAAAAAAAAGAAAATGGAAGAAACCTGACAATTGTACTTCCAGTGACTGCACTTTTATTTCCATGGAACCACATCAGTGCATCTTAGCTCAAAATTCATGGTACGAGAACACTGGATACCTGAAAAGGCAAACTCACCGCATCCAAATGCGCTGCAGATGCGCTGTTTTTGTTCTACTCTGTAGTGCTGTGTTTATTCTTTAAACTCATTAATGCTTTTCAGAACTACAAGACATGGCTGAATCAGAAAGCAAAGCTCTGGTAAACAGATTCTTCAGCAGGGAGAATTCTATTTGCTCCTCCTTTCTTAGGAAGTTCCTTAAGTGTATATACACGTTAATTACAGTGTCAACAAAAATACTTTATGCTTCTTAGATGCTTGCTTTTGTAAGACTTTTCCAAAGCAAATTATCAATAGCTTTTTTTTTTTTTTTAAATCTTTATACTGTAGAATCTTCCTTGTAGAACAGTTTATATTTTCATTATGAACAGAAGCTCTGAGTAAAACTTTGTCAAAATATAAAGCAGTTCTTCTAAATAGTTTCCAGATGATGTGCGATTTCTGGATGATATGTAGAAGTAGTTACGCTGTTGGATCTCTATAAGCACAAACCAGCGTGTTTGGAGTCTGAATTTTGCTTCTTAGAACAGAATTTTAACAGCACTTAATTGTAATGAAACTAAGAAACCAGTATTAGTTGGTAGAACACAAGTAATTTAATCTTGAATACAGCAGTAACAAATATACAAATATGTCTACCTAAGATTTGGTTTCACCTTTTCATCTGTCTCATCGGGAGTATCATCATTAACACGTCGGACAACCAAATTATATGGCTCTTCCTCCACTGTCTCGTCATCTGACTTCTGTTCCTCCTCCAAAGCCCACTTGGAATGTTTGTTTCCCACGGAGCTGACAGGAGAGTGTTCCACATCCACGTCTTCAGGGATGCTCCCCGGATTAGTTTCTGTGAGACACTTGTGGCACAGTCTGTAGCGCCGTGTTCCCTGCTGCACAACACATCCTGTTTGCTCAGTCACGTGGCGCTTGCACTTCCTGCAGATCAGTTTGCCAGCCTGATGTATCTGAAGAGGTTTAGAATTTGAAAATGTCAGTGTTCATCCAAAACCAGCACGATTAAACAGAAATAAATAAATCACTGAGTCATTCTAAAAAGTGAAGGTAAAAAATACAGGTTTACCAATTTAAATAATGAATAATTGAAGTTGTTACGGTGCTAGTTCTAGAAATGGCTGAGCAGCCAGTACCAATGAGACCTTGTGCTTTTCCTCCAGGTGCCGCGTACCGTTTGGAAGTGGTTACGTAAGTGCTCCAGGCGAGTGAACCTCTTCCCACACGCGTCGCACGGGTACGGCCGCTCCCCGGTGTGGCACCGCAGATGCCGCTTCAGGTCCGCGCGTCGCTTCACCGTGTGCGTGCAGAAGGGGCACTTGAATCGCATCCGAGGTAGGTCATCTGTTGTGGAGCAATACAGGTCATGCATCAAACACCAGCTTCTTTTTATATTAGTTTTATTATTTTTAAGCTTAAATAAGCAGCAGTTCATTTTTCCTTTGGTTTGTCTCCGCACAGAAAAAAATCTCAACATATAACCCCCCCAAAAAACTACTAATTATTCATTGAATATGTTTGGTATTTGATGGTGTATTCTTTCTTACTCCATGTGTTTTTTAGATATACGTATGCTCATAAATACTTACGTTTATTATACATTGTCATCTGACTCAGCAACTAGTACTTCATAAATAAGATATTTATAATCTCTGTAACGTATTAGGATGTGTAACATCTTAAACTTGGGCCATTATAAACTACGGGTATCTTAAATTAGTTTCCAATATAACGCGCATAAGAATACATCTGTAAACGGTCAGTTTATGAACTGCTATCAGCTCATCGAGAGCTGAGACGTTTCGTGTGCTGTGACCAAAGTATCACCAAGTTTTGGGTTGGACCTCAGGGGAAATGCAGTACTGCTCCAATGATGGGAACGAGAGTGAAGATACTACAAGAGCGATTCAGTCCCTCGGGTCCCTGAGTCAGTTGCAGCTCTTCAGGCTTCATTCAGCTCTGTCTGGGTCCAAATAATCAGGCATGTCTTATTTTAACTTCACAGAACACCTGGCTCAGGCTCTCAGTTCTAATTCTCATGCCTTGTTCTGGCTTTAGAGTCTTACATTCTGTTAAGCACTACAACAGATGAAGAAAATAATCAACAGGACTTCATTTCGAGCCTTACAAAATTCTCTCATCTAACTTCCTCTAAATAATGACAAACTTTGCAAAATCACATGTACTTTTTACCTTCATTCCAACTACTCATTACACCTAAAACTGTGGGCACTGAGGTGTACAGTTCTTCTGCTTTTAATTCCATGAACTCAGAAGTCTGTGAAAGTTCTTGTAGTTGAGCAGCAGACCACCTCTTCGGTGCTACTTCTGATTCGTGATTACATCCATCATCATCGCCATCAACATCATTCTCGGCATCAAATCCCGCTTCCTCTTTAGCTCGAGAGCTGTGGTTACAGTCTGACCCATTACAACCCTCTGCCCGCCCAGCTTTACTTGATTTACACTGCACAAAGTCACGTGTCTGTGACAACCCTAAGTGCTTCCGGCGCTTTCTGGTTGAGCCCTGTTTTCTGCCCCTCTTTGACAGCTGTGTTTCTGCCCGCTGAAGGATCACCTGTGAGGACAGATAAGTGCTGTAACTACTCCAGGAATTTTCATTCACCACATTGGCCTTTTCATCTGGAACAGAATAGGAGCGCCTGGGGTTGCTCTTTGCTTTCCTCCTGGAGCGATAAAGTGATGCATGAGCAGGTTCGCTGTTTGTACTTTTGGCTGAAAGGCTAAGGTAGTGATCCTTGTCCTTTTCATTAATATCCAGAGAGGATTTAATGAATGTCTTACAGACATTAAGAATATCTGTCATCTGCAGGTAGCTAGCTGCCGACATTACTTCAATCACATTTTGACCCGTTAAAGGCAATATTCCTGAATACACGAAGTCCAGGATAACCATAAATGTCTCTGGAGAGAAGACCTCGAAAGTAGCTACAGTTGGCTGACTCGTATCTCTTGAACTCTGGGAAAGGAGCATCTTGAAATACCCGCTGCTGGCAAACAGCACATTGCGGTGCGCTTTGAAGAGCTTCCCCTCCACCAGGATACTGCAGTCGCAGAACAAGTCCTGCTTCCGTTGTTCATTTAACTGCTCCAGGAGGTGAAACTGGTGGGAAGAAATCTCCATCCCAGTACGGGAGCAGCGGAAAGTCTTGCTGTAAAGCAAACAACAAACAATCATGACAACGTAAAACTAAATCAATGGTGCTGAATCCTATTTTAAGAGATGAGCCCTATATTTGAAAATATTAAGGCCCTGCAAATTATCACATACCTAATATAGCTTCAACTCTGCACACATCTCTGTGCCATACAATAACAGGAAATTAAACAACTCTGAAAGAGGTGAAGCGGTACCTCAGCAAGAATACCCCATGTCCTGTAAGATTGCATTCATGAAAGCGTAACGGTTCACAGGCCAGGATAAAGAACGGAGTCCGCCAGCAGTGCGGACAGGGAGCCAGCTCGTGCCTTCCGCTGCGCGCTGCCAAACGCGGCACAGCCTCTCCCGGGGCGAAGGCGAACAGCGCGTGAAGGCGGCGGAGCAGCCGCTCCGGCCGCAGCCCTCCCGGCCCGGGCTCCCCCGGCATTGGCCGCCGCAGCCGCCACTCACCCGCGGCCCGCCCGCATTGGCCGCTCGG
>NC_034430.1:5378880-5407801 GCF_002078875.1 Numida meleagris | reverse complement strand
GCGGGATCCCCGGCTCCTCTCGGGGCACGCTCGGCGCCCCGTTCTCGCACCCCCGAGCCCTGGAAGCCCGAACGAGAGAGAAACAAAAGGTATTTATTTGCTGACGTGGGCGTTGGACAGAGACGCCCGAGGGCTGGGGACACAATTAAAGGGGCAACGCACCGATTGCAGGCGCAGCCCAGCAGCTTCCTCCGCCTGACCGCCCTGCAGCCTTCGCTGCCTTCCTCTCTCACACCCACATGCCGTCCGGGAGGCCGCTACCTTACAGCATACAGTGCACTGCTATTGTTAGAGGCTAGATAGCTTTCGTGTGTGGAAGGAAGGCGCCACCTGAATGGGAAATATTTGTAGTTCTGTAGGGTAGGATATATTGCATTACTCAATAACTACATTTTTATAACAGGAAAGTCTTGTATTCAAACAATGGAGGACATCCAGAACCAAAAGACTGCAGATGGGTGTGCGCTGTTATGCTAAGCAATGCAAATGACTGAAAGGGATCCTGGGATCCAGGCACAGTCATTGATTCAGCTGTAGCCAGATGGTAGGTCAGGCATTTTCGAGCTTCATTACGGTGAAATTAAAGTGTAAATGGAGCTGAAGATATGGTGCTGTTAGCCATGTGTAGCATATCTGAAGTTCAAAGCCAAGTACTTTTGCAGACTACCAAACCAAAATGCAAGAAGGGAAGACTTCAGCATGGCTAGGTCATGGAACAGTCTTTGACCAGATGCTTCAGGGAAGAAATGTTGTAATATATTCCATAACAGTTTTATACCCAACAGATACAGGTTTTTCACAAGCTTTTATTGAAGAAAAAAAAAAAAAAAGGCTGCCAAAATCCTGGAGAATGGAACATTTAAGAGCCAGGAGTAAAGAAAGGATTCTATATGTAACGGCATCAGTGTCTGATCAGTTCCTCTTCTACAGGGACCCGTGGTGCTCATAACTATTTCCATAGCCCACAATAAATGAATGTCTTTCCCTTTTTTTTCTCATCTCTGGAATAGTGTATATCCCAAACTGGAGTATGATGCATACAAAGCAGTTTGAAAGTGTCATTCATTTTGAGCTTTCGTGGGGTTTTGTGGGTTTTTGTTTGTTTGTATTATTGTGAAAACAGCTGAAAGCCTCTCTCCCTGAACCTTTAAGATAAAAGCAAATGTCATTTTCAGGACAGTAGATATGAAATTTTAGATAATTGAACAGAAAACAAAAATTGGGGGTATATGTGTGCAGCAATTGAAGGAAAAAAACAAATGAAGTGTCCATACGTCATAGGTTTACGTGGCAGGTAGAATCCTGTATGAAATACCTGAATTGGGGGAAGGAGAAATGTATTTGAATTCAATGTGTCAGTCTTTGAAAGGAAGGCGAGAGGAGTTGCTAGAAAATAAGATAGTTAAAGCTGAGACACTAAATGGAGGTTGATGAATCCAGGTCTTTGCTCTTGGCCGTGGTTTTGTGAGCAAACAATAAACACACGCCAAGCGAACAGAAACGATCTTTCAATGAGCAAGTACAGATGGAGAAGAGAAAGGCAGAGGACTGCACAGAAAGTAGAGGTTTGAAAGAGGATGTGTCTTGAAGTTGACCTCCCCCCACGTTCATCAGAGCAAATGAATGGAAAAGCAGAAGACAAAGAGAGTGGCTTATGAAAAAACAGTGACAAATCAAAATATGCAGTAAGAAGTAGCAGTAAGAGCATTCAAAGCAATCAGAAACTGGCATGATGAAGATGCAAAAAGTACAAGGAAAAATGAAAAAAACAGCAAAAACCAAAGAGGAAGCTGCTGGTGATATGGGCAGTGGGAATGTCTCCAGTCCCACCTCCCCCGTGAGGAAGAAAGCACCAAGGTCAGATGTGATCAGCCTAGGCTTTGTCTAGCCAGGTCTAAAGCACCTCCAAGGACAGCGGTCTGTGGGGCTGCTCTGAACTGCCTGTTCTGATGCTGCACTGCAGTTAGAACCCTCCAAACTGTGACTTGGACGTCCAGCCGCTGGATAGAAACAGAATTTGAATGTATCAATATTAGCAGAGGTCAAAGCGGTTCTATACTGCCTTCTCTAGCACCTAAGGATAAAATGAAGTGTCTTTCCTGTGACTTGACAAAATTGTAAAAGCAACATTCAAATCACCTCCTGGCAAGTAAATGGAATTCTTGGGAACAGTCCTTGATGGTCTTTGCTTTCCCTCTTTGGAAAAAAAAAATGTTATTTCTGCTAACGAATGGCATATGGTCCTAACAGGAACATGAAGAAGACAATCACAAGATGCAATGCAAGGAGATTAAAAGAAAATAAAGCAGCATTATTTTAATTTAGAGGAAAACAAACAAAATATATGACTGGATATGTAAAACAAAGAACACAGAAAATATAAGGCACTTAACATTTATCTGGTCTTGTAATACAAAAATAAGGAAACAACGACTGAAATTAAAGCAGTAGATGTAAAATGGTAATCTTGTTAAATACAAAACATAACTGACCTGTGGGAATTGCAGCGTAGAGCTACAACTCCAAGCTTGGTAAGATACTTTAAAAATGAGTACAAACATTTACAGTACTGAGAATAACAGTGATGTATAAAAGCAGTAAAACCCCTTGTTCTCCAGGGCAAATCGGTAATTCATTTGCCTATACTTAAAGTCTTCTCACGGGCAGATCGTTCCATTTGCCCATTGTAGCCACCTCACGTCTTTTTTTTTCCTAAAGAATCTCATCCTCACTATTCTTACAATACCCAATTAAATTGAATATTGACCCATAAATCCCTTTGCTTCTAAAAACTCCCTGAAGCATACAAAAATTCGTAATAGTGTTATCTTTGCTGTTCACAGTTTTCAGGCCTGGAGTGATGCTGTTTTCCCCTTCCCTTCATCCATCCCCACACAAACACGGATCCTCCATGCCGCCTTCCAGCCACTCTGCCCCAAGCCTGCAGCGATACACGGCGTTTTTGTAACCGAGACGCAGGACTCGGCACTTGGTCTCATTATCTCATACCAGTGGCCTCAGCCTAGCTATCCAACCTGTCCAGATCCCCCTGTAGGGCCTTCCTAAGCTCAGGCAGATCGATGCTTTCTCCCAAATCCACAAACTCACTAAGGCTGCGCTCAATCCCCTCGTCCAGATCATCAGTAAGGATACTAAACAGGGCTGGCCTCAGCACTGACCCCCGGGGAACACCGCTGGTGCCCGGCTGCCAGCTGGATGTGACTCCATTCACCACCACTCTCTGGGCCCGGCCATCCAGGCAGCTCCTTACCCAGCAAAGAGTGCTCCTGTCCCAGCCACGGGCTGCAGCTTCTCCACAGCACTGCGGGAGACAGAGTCAAAGGCTTTGCTGACGTCCAGGTAGATTACATCCACAGATGTTTATATTAAAAAAAAAAGTATTTTACAAATGGGTATTAAAACACATCGCAATCTGAGTTCCCAATTTTCAGAGTGAATACATTTTACAAGAAAATGCTTTTCCAGTTATGTGCTAACAATTTTTATATGCTTTTTCTTTGCCTTGCTTTTCTAATCACAATATGATATAATATGAAGACTTAATGAAATTTCATGGAAAATTATCTTTATTTCTGAATGCTGAAGAGTAATTTACAGACGTGTGCAACTTTTTAAAAAGTATTTAGACCTTACCTCTTTGAAAGAGGTTTTGAGAAGAGACTCATTGTCTACTGTAAAACCTTATCCTTGTAGTACTTCAGCTTCTGCGTTCAGCTGTTACTCCATGTAAGGGTGTGTTATTTCTAATGAAGCAAGGTATGGGTATTTCGATAGCAAAACTCAGGACGGACTTAATGATATGTCCATAAACACATGCAAGTCTGGACCTGTTCAGGAGAAACCAACAGGTCTTTGTGGATGACAGGCTGGTGGAGGGCTCACGGTCAAGGCAGGATTTCCATGTAAAAGGAATTCCATGCACTAATGTTTGTCTCACAACTACCTAATATTTGGTTTTACTTCCTTTTCATCTGCTTCATCCTCACTGTCATCAACTTGCTGGATGACCAAATCGGATGACCCATCCTCCACAATCTCCACATCAGATTTGTTGTCTTCCCCGTAGTGCCACCTGGAATCCTTATCCCCGTCTGGCGGAAATTCCAGGGGTGCTTCGGCCTCCAGGTCAATGCGAATGCTGTCTATGCCAGCTTCAGCCAGACACTCATTACAGAGCCTGTAACGTCTCGTCCCCTCCTGGACCACTTGTCCTGTTAGTTCGGTCACGTGGCGTTTACACTTCCTGCAGATAAGCTTACAAGCCTGATGAATCTGGGGAAATTGAAATTTATATTGTATCAGAGATAAAGTGTTTTAAGATGGCAAAAAGTAAAGCTAGAATGACATCAAACGGTAGCGTTAACTCATTCGGAGAGACAGTCAAACATGGAACATGAAACAAGCACAGGAGCTCGAGCTGTGTGCTTAATCCCTATTACAGAACTTACACAGTGCAGCGCCTTTGCGAGCCATCAATTAACAAAGAAATTCATCCCCTTTCATAGGAATTATGCTTCAAATGGACTTAAGCAAAACCAAATTAATTATCTACTACCTCTTCTTTATGGGAGTCGGTATATCAACCAGACAGAGCGATGCTGTGTTTAATCATACCCAGACAGATTTACACATCAAACAAATGGTGCAGTTACTAAAAGTACGTACTGTTCGGAAGTGGCTGCTCAGGTGGTCCAGCCTGCTGAATCTCTTCCCACACGCCTCACACGGGTACGGCCGCTCTCCTGTATGGCACCGAAGGTGACGCTTTAGGTCTGCTTTTCTTTTCACCATGTGAGTGCAGAATGGGCACTTGAACCTCATCCTGGGTAGATCATCTGTGGGGAAATGACATGATTTCAAAAAGAAGTCATAACGTATCCACTCATTCTCGTTATTCTAGTTACAAAAAGCAACAGAAACAGAATAGAAAATCGCTTCTATTTCAAAAAAATATCGGAGGTCTTTTCAGATGCAGCTCTTGTGTAAGTTACACAAGAGTGCAACAGGGGAGAAGGAATGGACTATTAGCTGTATTAAAGTGAGCTTAAAAAACAAAAAGATCATGACTGTACAGCTGTAAAGGCACTAAAGAATATGAATTTTGAAAAGCTAAACTTCATTTATTTCTCCTTCTCAAAAACTAGATCTTAGCTTTCCAAGCTGGCATTCCTGGAAAACACAAATGTGTTTTTGGTGAATGCAGGCTCTTTCAGTAGCGTGTATTCTCGCTGACACGGCAGGCAGTTAACAGGCAGCCATGTACCTACAGCATTACAACCAACTCCTACCTTCCGCCCAGCTGCCCATCACACCGACAATCGAGGGCATGCTTGGATACTGCTCATCTGCTTTTGGAGACTTGGATTTGCCAGAAGAACGGGGCGAATCGTGCTCCTGCTGCGCTGCCGCTAAGCTCCTCGAGATCACGTCAGGCCCCTGGCCGTACTGGTACCCCACGTGGGGAGATTCCACTTCTGTGTCGATCTGGACCTGGTCCTCAGGTTGGGAAATGTGGCCAGCAGGCTCGGCAGCCCTGTCCTCGAGTTTGCTCGATTTATAGTGAGGAATGTCAGACGGTTGCTGTAGTCCCAGGTGCCGGGATTTCTTTACGGAATCCTGCCTTTGCTCGTGTTTGGACAGCTGCTGCTGTGTGTTTCTTTGAGAAGCTGGATAGTAGTTGAAATTGCTCCAAGCGTTTCCCCTCACGCATGTCCCTTGATCTGGATTTAAGTGTGAATGCGGGGGGCTGCTTTCTGTTCTCCAGCCAGTGCTGTACAAGCACGACTGGTCCCCGCCATTGGAATTCACCTCTTTGTCTGACAGGCTGAAGTAGCGATCCTTCTCCTTCTCACTGATGTCCAGTGACGACTTAATGAAGGTTTTACACACACTGATAACGTCGGTCATCTGAAGATAGCTAGCAGCTGACATGACTTCAATGACATTCTGACCAGTGAGAGACAGTTTGCCCGAGTACACGAAATCTAGAATAACTGTAAAAGTGTCAGGAGAAAATGCCTGGAAAGTGGCCGTCGTCGGCTGAGTCATTTCCTTCGAACTCTGGGAAAGGAGCATCTTGAAATACCCGCTGCTGGCAAACAGCACATTGCGGTGCGCTTTGAAGACCTTCCCCTCCACCAGGATGTTGCAGTCGCAGAACAAGTCTTGTCTGCGCTGCTCATTGAGTTGCTGCAGGAGATGAAACTGGTGGGAAGAAATCTCCATTCCAGAAAAGATGTGGTGTCCCTCTAGGAAACAAAAAATTTAAAAAAAATCAGAATCTTCTGCATTGGGCAACGCACCAAGGATGTCAGACCCAATTTTATAGATATTTTAAAAAATAATCTCACAAATATATTTTAATTACAGTATCGAAATATCCATGACCACGCGTTTCTGTTTGAAAAGGATGGAATAAGACGAACTAAGGCTGTCCCTGTTACTTGGCAGAGATGTCAGGGCTCCAACTAGGAGCAACCGCATCCTAAGGATGTAGGAGGTGAGAAACGCGCCGGCAGCCGTACAGCCCTCAGACGTCCAGCGTCGGGGCGAGGAGACCCCCGGCAGCTGCGTTCGAAGCCTCTGCCCGTGCATGGGCTGACGTTACCGCATCGCCTTGCTCCAGCCGGGCTCCGATTCTCCACCGCCCGAGGGACCAGAAATGGGAACTCGGCGACCGAGCCGCTCCGGCCGCAGCCCTCCCGGCCCGGGCTCCCCCGGCATTGGCCGCCGCAGCCGCCACTCACCCGCGGCCCGCCCGCATTGGCCGCTCGGCCGCCGGCAGCCCGGGACGCCCGGCGGCGCTGGGCCCGCCCGCCAAAGCGCGGAGCCGCCGCCTGGCACGGCGTGCTGCCGCCCCGGGCCCGCCGCTACCGCTCTCCGCCGCAGGGACCGCGGAGCAGCGCCCGCCGCCGCCGCCGCCCCGGGCCGTGCGCTGCCCTCGGCTCGGCTCGGCTCGGCGCGGGGCGCGCAGCCCGCTCCGCCCGCCGTACCGGAGCCCCGGCTCCGCTCATCCCCGCCCCGCTCTCGCCGCCCGGTGCCGGGCGCTCGGCGTGGCCCGAGCCGCCCCCGGCCCCGCTGCCCGCGCCCGCCCCGCGCGCCGTCGTCCCGCGCACCCCCCCCTCCTTCCCCCGCGGCCCCGCTCGCCACGCACCCGCCGCCCGCTCCCGCGCAGCCCTTTGTTGCCGCGCCCGGCTTCTCGCAGCCGCGCCCGGGGCTGCAAATGGCGCCCGCTCGGCGCTCCCGGCGCTCCGCAGCCCGCCCGGCTCCCGCCGGCGCCGAGCGGGACGGCCGCCCCGCGGGCTGCGGATCCCAGCGGTGTCCCGGCTGCAGCCCGCGCCCGGGCTCCCTCCGCCCCGGCGCCCGCCCCGAGCCGCCGGCGCGCCGCGCAGCCGCCACTCACCGCCGGGGTTCCGCGGGCGGCAGCCGCTCGCTCGGCCGCGATGGAGGGGCAGGCGGAGGATGCGGGATCCCCGGCTCCTCTCGGGGCACGCTCGGCGCCCCGTTCTCGCACCCCCGAGCCCTGGAAGCCCGAACGAGAGAGAAACAAAAGGTATTTGCTGACGTGGGCGTTGGACAGAGACGCCCGAGGGCTGGGGACACAATTAAAGGGGCAACGCACCGATTGCAGGCGCAGCCCAGCAGCTTCCTCCGCCTGACCGCCCTGCAGCCTTCGCTGCCTCCCTCTCTCACACCCACATGCCGTCCGGGAGGGGATGTGATGCCCCAGATGCTTCCTTCTCACACCTTTAATGTATAACGCGGGTCTCGATGACCCAAATCCTTTCTTAACGTGTCTGCAGCTTCCCCAAGAGGAGATGAAATATCTTTTTTTTCACATCTCAGTTGTCTTTGGAAAAAAGCATAATGTCTAAAATCCTGCTACCTCAACCTCTTAACTTCTCTCACTTGAAGTTTGATATCTTTCACCATCCTCTTCTTACCACCAGGGTCTTTTTCTTGACACCCCAGTTATATGTTAAAAACATTTGTTTTCCCGTGGGAGCTGTTCTGCCTTAGCTGTATCCTTTGTCCTTTTACCCTTCCCTTGCATAAACTTAAGACGTTCCATCTTGAATCAATTTACGTTCCTTTCCCCACCGTAGCAAAAGCAGGAAGATATCTAAAGACTTATTCTCTGATAGTTAGAAACATTCTCCTGCTCTATTCTGTCTTCATATTCAATTTACATCTATTTACATTGTAACAGAATTTTTCACCACTTTAATTCCCCTTTTTAATGAACTTCTGTAGTTTTCTAAATTCCATCTCCTTTCAAATTTTGTTGTGCATGCCACACTTAAAATTTTTTATGACACCTATTGTGTAATTCTCCTTTCTGTGCCTGACCAGCTTAAATTAATCATTCTTGAACACTGAAGTTTATTCAGCATTTTACACGAATTTCTTCACCATTCAGGACAATGGCGTTAATCATCAACCAGAAATGTTTGAATCTGATGCATCTACGACTGACCAGCTCCTTCCAGCCATCGAACACTGCTGGCTCAGAGCTTTCCTCCGATCAGCTGCAGGTGTCACACAGTTTCTGTTGCTCTTGCATCGAAGTCAGAGCCGTGTGCTGTCCGAACCGACTCCCAGCAGACTTAGCAGCCCTCCCTGTCCTCACTGCTCCCCATTCATGGTAACCCAGCACAATACTAGTATCCAGCTTCTGAGCTCTTACCATGATGAATCCTTTATGCAACCCTTACATCACTCACCTCACGGAGTGTATGCAGGAATGTGTCATCATTCAGAGGGGGAAAAGAGAAATTATAAAAGTCCAGCACAGCATTGTACAAATGCCTATGGAGCGTGAGATAGCCAAACTGGAAAAAAAATGAAGCAGGTGAGATACATGGAAATCTATAAAATCACAACAGGATCGGTAGGAGCTGATTGTTAGCTGCTGATTCTGGGGTAAGAGGAAGGTGACAGCAAATGAAGCGATAGCAGGCGGCAGCGTCAGAGCAAGCAGATGTGGTTACTCACCTCACCTAGTTAGGTGCTGGAATTCCTTGTCACAGGCTGTTGTGGAAGCAAAATGTGAGTGTTACAGGGGTATGCTAGGCAAGGTCAGAGAGAAACTCGAGAGCTACATGCTCTGCACCTTTGGAAGCCCCCAGGTCTGTAAGGGGAGAATTCCGGTACAAGGACTGCTAAATGCTTCTCATATTCTTCCACAGAGCAAGCACTTTTGATGCTGTTGTGAACAGGACAAGGGGGCAGATGAGCTCGTGTGGCTGTCCTTGTGTTCCATCTCAGACCATGATCCCTGAGTTCACAAAGCCACTGGAAAGTAGCTACCAGTAATCTATATGCCTGTCAGTTCAACTACGTAGCACCACTTTTGCATATAACATCTTACATATTTTTTTTTTCCACTTCCATATCCCAAAGAGTTCCTGTGCTGAAAGATTCTTTCTGAAAAGAACGGTTTGTGGGTATTTGTTCCGCTTGACCTAGCAGATTTTGCATGAACTGGGTACTTTCACTAGTGCACCAGAGGGCACTGAGCTTGGCAGTTTGTATCAGTACTACCGGGAGCTTAAGTGTTCTCCATCCGCTAGAAAGAGGTAATAGAATTTTAAAAGGAGAAAAAAAATGCAGTGATATCTAGAGTAGATTAATCAGAATTCTTAAAGGCGTTGCAAGTGTCTAGAATGCTCAGAATACTTCAGGAAACTTGCCCAGAAGTCTGCCCGCTGCAGCTATGAACAGCCACGGAACAGACCTTTGGTTTTCTCATGCATCAGGACTCGTTTCATCCTGTTTTGCACAATAGCACATCACAAACATTGCACTGTTCTGATAACATTGCAGTTAGTTGTTCGATCCAGCACTCTGCATTTCTGCATTTCAGAGTTACTGTTTCTAGCCAAGAAAGTTCCACTTGAAGTTGAGATATTGCTTGGAGAGTTTATCCAATGGAAGTACACTTAGCAACTGTGTGGAGGAGGTTCTTCTCTCAGCAGCAGGAGGAGGAGCGTTTCAGATGCAAGACTGAGTCTGCTTTTTAGGGAATTACATAAGAATGACTTTAAAAAGTCGTTGTTAGCATTGATACAAATGTTATTAACAAATTTTGCACTGTTTTAATCAGGTTTTGGTATCCAAGTATAAAGGTGCAATCAATAGTAGCACCAGTTAAGAGGTTTAAGTTTTCCTGGAAACTTAAATTCCTAATCCTGTACCAACAATGGAAAACTGGTTTGGTGGATTTTTCACACCCAACCCAGCTTCCCATCATATCTAGAATTGTGAGTAAATTCCTGTGCAGCTCATCTGCGCTGATGACTTAGACCTCGCTCTGAATACTTCATTGTCCCCACACTATGGGCAGGCTTGCTGACAGCCCCTCATCTGCTCGCTGGCCCCGCTCGAGGCTGTTTGCCTTCTCCCTCTCCTGCCCTCCCCCAGAAAAGAACCATTCACAAGCGACATTGTGAAGGAGTGGAACGCTCCTTTTCACCTTTTGAGCCAGGTGGACAGGAGCAGGGACGGGTGCTCTGGTGTCCTCCCTCTCCCATGCTGCTCGGATTGCTTACTGCTACCACACGTTGGTGCTGAGCGAGGGGATGGCTCCTGCACAGCTCTGGCCATTGCCAACTCTGGCCACCAAAGCCTGTGGTGGCCCACTGGGGAGACAAGCTGACAGAGCTGCTCTAAGTAGTATTTGAAATCCATCAGTTAGGACACTGTGCGTACATATTACCTTTCGCTATACCTCACCACTTATTAATTACAAATCATTTCTATGTTCACAGGATTTCAATTATTATCTGCATGTTCCTTCTGAATCCAGCTCTTCTCTGCTCTTCTCTAAAGTAACCCAGCCTAATCTACTCTAAATTACATTTCCAGTTTTAAAAAATTCTCACAGGCTTACTACCAGGTCTTCTAATTAACTACAGTCCTCCCTTTCAATGGAAAGTTGAAAAAAATTTTAAAAAAAATTACACTTACAGTGAGATTAATATTTAACACTTTATGTTCTTTAACCATAAAAGAACTAGACTACATACAACAACATACATAGTGCATATATTTAACGTACCACAAAGAAAACTCAGTCATCCACCACTGTAGAAAGTTAGAGAAAGCACTTAAATGTATTTTATCCCCACCCCTTAAAAAGGGTAAATTTCCTGGGTGGTGGGTTTGTACATTAATTCTGTTTTACAAAGAGCACTCCATGGACCCGCATGGCAGAAGTGAGACATCACAGCTCCAGCTGCAAACCCAACAGCAGCTCTGTGTGAGCACAGCTAACTGGAGCCACTGGCAAGGCTTTTGCGAGCTGGTCTCCCTTTGATTCTCATACATGCTAGGGGTATTTCCAGACATGTAGAAAACTAGAGTGTCAAACAACCCAAGAGGTAAGAAACAGACCGTCCTCAATTACTCCGTTGACACGCTAATGACGGGCGTTAATGGGAACTGAGGTTTTAGGTGCACATTAGAGGGTGCTGTTAAGTTGGACCAAAATATCTTTAATACTAATCAAAAGTTTTAATGATTAAAAAAATAATAAATGGCATTCCAGTGGGTTTGGAAATGAGAATAATTTCCAGGCTTATCTGAAAGAAAAACGTATAAAAATAAGGAACCCAATGAAATAAAAGTGATTGTATTTCACTGTAAAAAAGTGGGGGAAAGCAAGGGTTATTACATTTTTCCAACAACTCACAATATTCTAAACCAACAGATAAATACAGATTTTAAATAGACTTTAAAAGCAGGATTTTTAAAAGTCTGTATGTGAAATATCCAATGCCATTGAAAAAAAAAAAAAACAAATCTAGTTTTTTTTTCCCCATTATGCATCTTACTAACGATATTTGCCGAGATGTTCTCTAGCTAGCATCAGTGACTGCTTTCCTGTTGGAGTTTTCTTGACCAGCACGAAAAAAGAAAAGCATTGAAAAAGATTTTAAAAATTCAAGATGGTTATGAAACCACATCAGCTTGTAAGAAAACAAAGTTAGTATTAGTAATAGAAAAGATCTTCTAAAATATCCCAGGTGGCTACGGCTTAAGCTGACAGCATCCTTTTAGTTCTTCCCTACCAAGAATCTGACTTTTCCTCGCGTGGTGTGTGTCAGCAGAAGTGGATGCATTCAATTTTAACACCTAGAAACTGAAATGTGAATCTCAATGTAGACATGCTCCGATTCACTAAGTTAACTTTTCCATGGTTAAAAAAAAAAAATAAAAACCCCAAAGCAACCCTGTCAGAGCTTTATTTTCTAGACAATCAGAAAGCTCAAGAATGCTCCAAGATCCACAAATATAAAGTCACTTCTACAAAGTTAGATTTATGAGAATCATCACTTAGACTAGATGAAAGGACTCCAGTTATGAAACTGCCTTACAAAACATCAGTAAATTAAATTACCACATCTGGAAGATTTACAAGGTCCTGCACCAATAGGTTAAATGCACTGTGAATAGCAGTGCAGCATCTATTCCTCCATGAAACACAGTGCAATTGTGTGCAAGGTATGCTAAACATATGCTCCTAAACAAACTCAGTTACATGGAGCTAAGACTTTTAAATATGTATTCTGTGTGACCTTTAAAAACTTGGAGAAAGAGATTATATTAGAAATGAGTTCTGTAAAACATTTTTGATTTTTTTCATTAAGCACCATATGAATGTTTTATAGCACATCATTTTCTCAAAGCTTGTGCAGGCTGGAATTACAGTGGAAGATTTCAGGAAAACACCAAAAAAACAGGTGGAAAGCACAGCAAACACTGACATGAACATTTGGTCACAAGAATGTGGATAAACTCCATCCTCTTCTACTAAATACAAAAGCTGAAGGACTCAATTGAAAACGAAGTAGCACAATATGACAGATCAACAGGAAACATCGATTTTGGTGGTCACTTTCAATCTGGAATGCGAGCAGCACCCACCCCCACCCCTACTCAGAGCCACACAAACCATAACACAGCTCCATTCTCTATGCACAAGACACACAAGAACAACCTCTAAGACCAAAGAAAGCGGATTGAAGTAAAATTGCTGAAGGTCTCTGCAGTCATTCCTGCAGCTTTTCTTACAGACTTTCACAAGAGCTTCACTTTCCCTTCTCTGAACGCCTTTCAGTTTCAGAGTTAGCTGCCCTGCTTCTCAGCACAGCTCAGCCACGTGGTACGAGAACCTTCTGAGTTCCATCGCAGCGCACCAGCCAGAACCGTGCTCAGCTGAGATTCCATGTCTAGTTGCCTCTACCAATATTTACAATGACTTGGCATCTTCATGCTAGAATGACCAGTCCTGCTGCCTTGGGATGCCCGGTCACTAAATATCATTGTGGATCCCTATTTACATTCTTATCTCACTTTCATTAGTGAGCTAGTCTCCTAACAAACACAGACAATGTGACTTTTTCAGGTGTTCTTACTCACAGAAGTCCTTCCAATACCAGATAATCAGATACCAGAAAAACACCCTCTGAAGTTGCATGTTTTCAACAAAAATAGAACAGCAATTCAACAGGTTGGTACTCGTAGGCTGCAGGTGGCATTTCCGTGCATGCTGGCACCACTTAAAGGCAACGCTTTGTTCCCGTTTCCAAAAGTGCTTCGGACCCAAAATGACAACGGAATTGTCAGAGGAGCTCAGCTCCAAATCTGGCATCTGCACAATACAGTCTTAAGTTGGATGAGTAATAAAGGGGACTAGAGACCTGGATTCTTTTTGTCTTGTCCCAGTGAGATTTTTCAAGGTGCCACTATGACACTGTTCACTATTACAAACTAAAAGTTACAGATGATCTGGAACTACTGAAAACTTATTCAGCTTAAGTTACAGAAAATAAACGCAGCAAGTGATGCCAGTATCTTCATGTAAAGGTGGGAGGAACTGCTCGTTCTTCATCAGCCTTGCCTAGTTAGTCTTCTGATCTAGCATTTCAGCTAGAAAGACTCATGCACAATTTGCCTTTTCCTTAAACACCTATGAACAAAACAGCAAAGCTGCTTAAGAGTATCTTTCAGTTCTGTCTCTTCTTTAGGGAACAGTAGGTCACCGTGCAAACAGAATTTCTGTTGGTGTTTTCTTCTAAAGCTTCCCAGGCTGATTTTTCATAACTTATGTTAACTCAGTTTTACCTGGAAAGGTAAAAATCTCACCTCATCTGAAAGCCAACCTTTATCTCTGCCAGCAATGAAACAATGGAGTTTAAAAACCCCAATAGTGGTATGAATTTATACAGCAATACAGACTGTGAAAAAGATTGCTAAAGACTGAAAGAAAGCAGAGGAAAAGATTTGCATACAAGAGATTAGCAATGAATTCTTGACATTTCCCAGCCAATTGCTTCTATAAAGGTACACTGTGCTGTTTCACATGCAGAGCTCACTGACCTTCATTTAACCATTCCTCAGCCACATCAGCTGTGAATCCGATGAGTTACTGTGCTGGAATTGGAATTCCCCAGTAACCTGATGGATAGCTCTTAACTTCTGCTGTGAACAGCTGAAGAGAACTGGGCAGTTCACTTAGTCTAAGCTGAGAGACCAAGACAACAGACACCACTACCTGTGCTTAGTACTTCTTGAGCCAAAACTGCTGGTGTCTAAGTGACATCAAGGACACACCTGAAGAGCTGCAGTCTGAGCTCTTGAAAGACGAAGATGCAGTAAAAGCAATTCGGAAAGAGAAACTTGTTCTCTAAACACTTGTAGTTAAGGATATGTGAAATGTATTTATTCTTACTTTCTATGCTTTCAGTAGCAGCATATTTTTGTTATCCTGGCGTGTCTGCCCTGGTTTCCAGGTCACAGTAAGTCTATGAAAAGACGCAAGGTTTACAGTTCAGATAATACTGTCCTAATACAGAAAGATCACAACTTAGTTTAGAAAAGTCCAAGGTAAGGACGAAAACCACATTTCTTCTAATCTAATCTTCAGGGAGACGGTGGTGTCCCTTTCAGACCAGGGATTAGGAACATGACATTATTTGAAGAAACCTGCTATGAAAACAACAGGTGTCCTGCCTACAAAACGCTGCCTCTCCCTCGAAACCAGGAGGCAGAGACACAGCTGGAGATTGCTCAGATAAAACCTCTGCGAACCCCAGGCAGAAGATTCTTCACAGAATTCTGGTGCACAGCACTGAAAACTTAGAAGTATTAAGAACTCTAATTCTTCCCATTCTTCTATTAAAAAATTGAATAATAATTTAAAAAAAACAGCTCAGTCTCACTAACTGGATAAACACAAAGTTTTCTGTTGCAGACCAACCACTGTCAGAGAGAGACTTTCAATCCTCCCCACCTCCTCCCACTGCTACGTGAGCGTTTCTCGGTCTGATAAGCTCCTGGGGATTTCCTGCTTGTCCTCAGCATCATCATCATCAGCGGGATCGTTCTCCTCCCCAGACTCCACGTATATGGGCCAGTCATTATCCGTATCGCCCTTCTCCTGGCCCTCTGATGATGGTTCCATCAGGCTGAGGTTAATGGGCATCGAGTCCTCATGCGTGGTGGTCACACAAGTGCAGCTGTCACACAAGCCAAAGCGTCGTAATCCTTGAGACAGGCTGCTCGTGAATGTTCTCCTGCAACCTTTACAGATAATCGGCTTATTTGATCGATGCACCTGAAGTTAAGAAGAAAATGTTATGGTAAAAAAGGCAATTCATAGCTTTGGCTGTTTCTAGGATGCTGGCTTGCACATATTCCTAAAACAAACATGTACAGTTAAGCTACGGGGCAGCAACTCTACCATGCTTCCAGCAACAGAAATGTGGGGCTATGTAAGTACTAACAAATCAAACATTAGTTGCTCAAACTTATCATTAACAAAGCTTACCTCGCAATGGCAACAATCTTTGTCCGAGATGTTTTGGGAAACGTGATCGGGAAACAACAAAACCAGTCTGCTTTAAGAAGTTTCCAATAATCCTCCACACTTACACTTAAAGCGTGACTCCGGAGGTGCTCCTGCCGAGTGAAACGTTTCCCACACGTCTCACAGGGGTAGGGTCTCTCCCCGGTGTGAGAGCGGATGTGCCGTTTCAGTATTCCCTTCTGCTTTGCCGTGTAGGGGCAGAACGGACATTTGTGAAGCTTGATTGGCACAACTAACACATCACCTTTTGGAAAAGAAAACAGCGCATTAGGGTAGGCAGCTCAGCAATGTTAGCCACGTTGGCTCCTTGTCCTCACTGTAAATCTGAGTCAGGATAATGGCATTTCCCACTCTCTTTGTATTTGGCTTACCTGGAATTTCTGTGTTGTGCAATTGCAAAAACCTTTGACGATGGTCGAGCCCCTCGACAATCAGTTTGCTACGGGTCTGAGCGGGTTGGCTCACATCAACAAGTTCACTTTATTTTTAAGAAGTTTGGTGCTCAGAAGTTGCTTTTAGTGCACTGTGGTCACTGCCATAAAGTCTCTCTCTCCATGCAAAAACAGAGAATTAAATTTGAAGATCTCCTTTTACATATCCATGAGTATTCCCAATTTTTTTCAGCATCAGCCTAGATATGAGCTATCATTCCAGCATAAAGGTTTAGATGTTACACTGAAAGATTAGTTTTCTCCAACATTTCAGCTTCAAAGAAGTATTGGCATATTCAGCTCTTTAGTAGCTACACACTATTAGCAGAACTGCAGAACATTGCTCTTACTGGGTTTTGCCAAACTCAGCCTCAAAAAAGAAAAAAGTGTCTGGTAACAGCAGGTCACCATCAAGTGAAATTGATCCCACCCTTCTGGACCTCCCTCCCGGGCACTCAGAGCTCCATGTACAAAACCAACAGCAGGCTGCGGATTTGCCCTGCTCCCAAACTCTAGAGGTGGCTGTCTGCCCTCCACCAGCTGTGAAAGGGTCAGGGTGACTGGAACAGATACAGACACTTGAAAGCAAGTGGCACTCTCTCATTTGGCAGCTTGAATGCACGAGCACACCGTTCTTTTATCAGGACTACACATTTGTCATTGCCGGTGTCCTGGAGAATGCTGAAGACAGCAGGAGCACTAAGGGCTGAGAACTATTTCCCTCCTACCACCTGCTTATGATGTTCATTTTTTTTTTGGTACTCCTATTTAAAGCACATCTAGGATTAAAATTTCTAATAAATACCTGATGTTCTCTACCAAATTTTAGAATGTTTCCTTTTTAATGAAATATCAACGATCCAAAGATTTAAGGAGGGGAAGTAAGCAAACTGTGTTAGATGCTCTCACCTCGCTACTCACAAACCGCAGACGTGATCTCATGACTGCACGCTGTTCTGTAACACCAGTCTTTTGTTGACCCTAAGACTGGATTAGTGACTGTACCAGGAGTTATTACCTAAAAGCACTGGGGGAATATACTGGTTTTATTGGTTTTAAGATCACAGTTGCATACTTGAGCTGGAGAGAGCTTGCTATCTAGAACAGAACATTCCATGAACGAATTCCTTTCTGCTGCCTGCACCAATGTTCCGTTTGCCACATCCTCAGCAGTTTTGTCACGCGCAGTGTGTGCCAGTTGCCTCCCTTCTTCGTAAGACAGTTTGGACGGGGTAAGCTGTTTGCCAACATTACTGTAAGCAGATAAAACACCCAAATCCTTTGAGTCCATTTCAGGAGAAACGCTCAAGGACACGACCACCTTCTTCTCCAGGTCCCTGACATTGCTGCTAGGAGGCATTCCTGCCAGCGCGGGACATCCCAACGGGCACCGGGCTTGGGAAAGCAGCAGGACCTCAGGTGACCAGCAGATGAAAAACGAGTCTGCCTCTGGAAGTGAAAGTTAAGTCTTTATGCAACACCACGGGTTAAAGCTTTCCATGTTCTCAATAGACATTCTAGGTAACATCACTGAACAACATCGATTTCTGTCTTTTTGAAGGTCAAAGGAAGTAACAGCAAACAGACTGCTGGCCTGCAACCGATTAACGGGAAGGAGCTCCAGGGGAAGAAGCTAATTCTGGTGTATCAGCTTATCCAGAACACCCCTCCTGGAGCAGCCCAACTTATCTTCCCGCTTGTGCTTTTAAAAAAGAATTATCTTCTCACAATTCCGGTGTTTTAAATTTGCCTGCCATTCAACAAGGTCCCAGATGAGACTGTTTAGAGGGTCACCAACACCGAGCTCCAGAACCTGTTTCAAAGAGACTGTGGAACCTATTACAAATACTTACCTTCCAAATGCTGCACTGAACAAATGAGTGCAGCTTTCATTTGAAGTCCAGAACAACAGTTTATTTCACTATGGCATAACATTCAGCAACGTATTCCTGAACGAGAAAGAGTAACAGAGGTCACACGACAAAGCGGTTTCCTCACCAGTCACACCGACTGTGTGATTCCTCACCAATCACACCGACCCTCGAGTCCTCTCACCTGTGTCCTCACCGTACCAGTCGCTGTGAATGTCCATCATGGAGCTCATGGCTACCCCCGCATCCTCCGGCCTACCCTCAAAGCCCCGAACAAAGTGATGAACTACGTCATCCTTCCTCTGAGCCGAGCTGTTGCGCAACAAGGCCTCTAGGAACTGTTTCATGTGATAGTTATTGCAAGCCAGGTCCATCGCCTGCCCTCCGTGCAGCCCCTCTTCCATCTGCTCCAGAGACAACGGCGTTGGGAACTGCTGCAGCCGCCCACCCACCTCCACCTCTACCTCATCTGCATCAAACTCCACCTTGGGTTCCACCCCCTTGGGCAGGGAAGAGTTGGCATCATCTGGGGAGTCGCCGCCCCCGGGGTCCCTCACCACCAGCTCCAGGGGATGGCAGCTGGCGCACTCGCCGCAGGGAGGGTCGCCCTGGCACTCCGCGATCCTCTCCTTCTCCCGCAGGGCTGAGGCGGAGCCCTGGCCCTTGGCGCCGTGCGAGGGGCCCTCTCTTGCGGAGCCTCCGCTCCCGCTGTCAGCCTGGTAGAAAGCGGCTTCCCTCTCTATTTTCCTGCAAATATCTAGCGAGGACCTTATGTAGGTTTTGCAGAAGTTGACCACGTCTGTCATTTGCAAGTAGCTAGCCGCAGACATGACCTCGATGACGTTCTCCCCACAGAGATCCAGCTTCCCGGAGTAAAGGAAATCCAGGATGACGGAGAAAGCCTCCGATGTGACAATGTCCAGGGAGGCCGTGCTGTGCCGCCCGCTGTCCTGTATGTAGTGAATCAGCAAAGCCCTAAAGTAGCCGCTGTTGGCAAACAGAATGTTTTTGTGCGCTTTGAAGATCCTCCCCTCCACGATGATGCTGCAGTCACAGAAGAAGTCCCTCTTGCGCTGCTCGTTGAGCTCTCCCAGCAGCTTGGTGTAGTACGACTGCATCTCCATGGCCACGTGCTGCGGGCGGAAAGGAACCGTCAGAAAGAACCGAACCCGCACAGCGCTAACCCAGCCCCACCACCGCCACCCACTCACCTCCCCGCGCCGCCGTGCCTTCCCGGAAGCAGGAAGTGGCGCTCCCGGAACTCCGCCCCCCGCGGAAGGCGGGACTCGCGAGGTGAGGGGTCAGTAAATATTGGTGACGTCACGCCGCCAAGATGGCGGAAGGGTGAGTGCGGGGCTGCCGAGCAGCGGCTGCGCCGGGCCCAGGCGGCGGGGGCTGCGCTACAGGGGCTGCGGGCGGGACTGCCCCGGTGGTGCTGGGCTGGGGGGAGCAGGGCTTGGGGGTTGGCCCGGCTGATGTGCGTGCTCCTTGGCAGGGAGGACGCGGGCTGGTGGCGGAGCTGGCTGCAGCAGAGCTACCAGGCCGTCAAGGAGAAGGTAAAGCGGCCCCGAGGCCTCGCGGAACGGCTGCAGGCTGGGAGCCGGGCGCGGGGCGGGGGGGGGGAGCCGGGGTCGGCAGCTCCCTGAGCCGGGCAGGTGTGTGCCCGCAGCATCGCGTTCTGATGTGTAACTTCCTGCGCGTGACAGTGTTGCTTATGTCAATTATACAAGACTCAATGCAAGCTTTTCCACGCCCAGGTTTTTTTTCCTACTTTTAACTTAAAAAATACTCTGACATGTTCTGTGTATGGCTGTTTCCCGTTGTTATTCTGGTTACTGCAGTTTTACCTCTTGCACGAGTTGGGGTAAAGGCTCCTGTGTTTCATTTCTGTGAGTGCGAGGTGTTCCCAGTGCAACCATAGCTTTGATCGAGACCAAAAGATTAGGCAGTCTGCTTCTTGTCTTCCTGCAGTCCACAGAAGCTTTAGAATTCATGAAGCGGGACCTGGCTGAGTTCACTCAAGTTGTGCAGCATGACACAGCCTGCACGATCGCTGCTACCGCCAGCGTGGTCAAGGACAAACTGGCAGTGAGTATAGGAGCAAGAGTGCTGGGTTCCTCCTGTAGAAAGCAGAACGGGGTGAATAAGACCTACCTGCAGCTGGCATATCCCTCCTTCCTCTCAGGACACAATCCTCCCCTTACAGATCTAGTGCTGAGTGGGATTTTCTCACTGTAATGATGAAGAAGCTTTGGGTATCAGTGAGGGAAGGTTACCAGTGCTTTCTTTCTACCTGTGTGCTGTGCAGGCATGTTACTGGCAGCGTCACTGTGGTGTGACATCGGACCTTTGCACAACTTGTCAGCTCTGCACAGCTGTTTCTGTGCCGGTCTTTGAGCCTGACTGCCTTTCCCCTCAAAGTCCAGGCGCTGTTTCCAAGCAACCCATTGTGAAGGACAGCCTGCCCCACCACCACCCGGGGCCAGTGACTGCCACCACACCCTTTGCCCAGCCCTGGCCACAAGTCATCTCAGCACATTTTTGGAGGGAGAGAAATCCTTCTTCCTTAAAAGAGACTGACCAGAAAAGAGACTGGTCCAGCTGCTTCAGGTGCTGTTTCTTACACTATGTCACTATTCTTTTTCAAGAGGACAGAAGCTTCTGGTGCGACTGAAAAAGTGAGGAAGGGGATCTCTGACTTCCTGGGTGTCATCTCGGACACATTTGCTCCCTCACCAGACAAGACCATTGACTGCGATGTCATAACGTTGATGGCAACACCCACAGGTACCACAGAGCCCTATGACAGTGCAAAGGTGAGTGCCCCAGCTCCAAGCTTCCTCCCAGTACTGATCCCCAAGCCTGTCCTCCCCTGTCCTGCTGCTACTCCTCCACTGATGGCTTCTCCGTATATGTGTTCTCCTCCAGGCTCGCCTCTACAGCCTGCAGTCAGACCCAGCCACCTACTGCAATGAACCTGACGGTACGGAGCCCTGGCAGCTCTGCTGAGAAAAACTGGCCTGGTGCGGGGTCTGTGGGCCACCCCAAACTGCAGAGCCTTTCAGCAGTGGGCCTGCTGGCTGCCTGTAGGCAGGGTCACCTGTGGTAGGAAGCAGGCCTATCTGCTGCCTTGAGGACTAGCTTAGGTTGAGTTTTCTGGATTGGTTTAAACAGCTTCTGCAGCTGGTGCTATCCTATGAGGTGGGCTCAGAGATCGGAGTCTCCCTCTCAGTCTCCCCTGAGACTGGTGCCTGTCAAGTAGCCGTGAGCAGCAGCACTGCTCTTTCCCTCTGGGAACAGGGAGTGCATGGCAAATGGGTGGAAGTGTGTGCACCTCTCTAGGCCATGACTGCTTTTGGCTTGAAAATGCTCTTCCTCCCTTCCTTTCTCTGCTTTGACTGCACGCTGCTTGTGAATCCCCTCCCGCCTGTTGTGCAAGTTTGAGGCCGCACGAAGGAGGTGTGCTCATCTCAGGGCTGCCTGTCTTGTACTCCTGCCTTTCCTTGCCTGACTCTCACTCACCTCATCTCGTCTGGAGTATCTTTTCAAAGAAACTTCCTGAAACTGTGCCCTATTTATGCCAAAGATTGTTATCTCTGTTCTTGTCCTACGCAGGCCCTGCTGAGCTTCTTGAAGCCTGGCTCTCCCAGTTTAGTCTGGAAGAGAAGAAAGTGGAGATTGCAGAGCTGCTGGCAACCAGCCCTTCCATCCGGTCTCTCTACACTAAAATGGTATGGCCCTTGGTGCTGTAGCAGGCAAGTTCTGACCTGGGATGTGGTTCCCACCTGAGCCCTTAGGAGCTGGTGGCAGAAAGGAGTACAGTTGCACGGCAGCGTTGTATTCTGCCCCCACTTGTTTTTCGTGGGCCTGGAACAGAAGTTCCTCTGTGGCTGTCTGATGTGTGTCTGAGCATCTGTTGGTGTGAACCTCGTGCTTATTCCCAAGTCTGTGTGCCTGGAAATGCTGGTGCCTTGTGCAGGTTACAGTGGTTCCTGTAAGGCTCGTGACCTTGCCCTTCCTGTGCTGTTCCCAGGTCCCTGCAGCCGTTTCCCATTCAGAGTTCTGGCAGCGCTACTTCTATAAAGTGCATCGCCTGGAGCAGGTAGGTTGGGAGGTGGGTGTTTCTCCCAGTGTGTGGGCACTCCAGCCAGGGTGCTCACTAAGGCAGATTGAAGAGGTAGAAGGTTCTTTTCCTGGAAAAGCAGGGCTCTGGGCTGCCTTCTGTGTCTCTGGTGTTGCTGATGTTCCTGGGGAAAGAAAGGTCCAGGACACGAGCAACTGCTGATGTCGAGTTCCCTGCAGGATGAAGTCCGGAGGGAGGCTCTGAAGCAGCGTGCGGAGCAGAGCATTCACCAAGAGGAGCCAGGCTGGGAAGAGGATGAAGGTGGGTTAGCTGGTGGAGGGGGTTCTGTGGGCAGCCTTGCGCAGGCGTCAGCAATCTGTGTTAGAGAAGGTGGCATCTTCTTGCTCCCACAAATTCAGCTCCTGGCCCAGCTTTAGCCAAAACCGCTGCACTGTCAATTGCTGCTGCACTTGCTGAAACATCTCTTGCTTCTCTTCTGCCTTCTTACAGAGGAGTTCTTGGGGATGTCACCCCTGCCTTGTGCAAACGTGAAATTTCTGCAAGCAACAGAGAAAGCATCTGCTCCTGCAGCCCCGGAGGGAAGCCACCCCTCTGTTCACAAGGGACCCTCGGAGGAAAGCTGGGCCATCCTCCCTCCTGAGCTGGCCCCAGCAGAGGGGAGCCCCTCTGAGAGCAGTGAGAGCGTCTCCCTTGTGACTCAGATTGCAAACCCTGCCTCTGTGCCTGCTGTGCAGCTACAGACTGGAGTGCAGCCATCTGGGGACAGAGACCTCTCCCAGAGGCTGCTGGAGGCCACCTCGGAAGAGCAGAGCCCGCTGCCAAAGCCCCCCGAAGCCGGGCATCCCTCTGCACCTGCCCAGGAGC
Organism: Numida meleagris; assembly: GCF_002078875.1. Lineage (NCBI taxonomy): Eukaryota > Metazoa > Chordata > Aves > Galliformes > Numididae > Numida > Numida meleagris. Next base: position 5,384,659 of record NC_034430.1, on the reverse strand, counting down.
CAGCAGCATGCTCAGAGCAACCGGCTGTTACAGCACCCAAAGAGGTGGAGAGCAAAGCCCAAGGCAGGACAGAGACTCTGAAAGAGGAAGGACCAACAGATCTACGGATCTTTGAGCTGAACTCTGACAGTGGGAAGTCCACCCCCTCCAACAACGGCAAGAAAGGTGCGTGTGGACCAGCTGCAGGCCTGGAAACCTGCGTGGCAGCTTTTCAGGAAAGGGCTCAGGGTTGAAATGGAAAGCTGGGTGCGGGCTCTTGGGCTTGGAGCTCTAATGCTGGTCATGCAGATAATGGGGTCAGTTCAGTGTTTCTGATGACTTCTGACAAAACATTAAGACAAGCTAACAGTCCTAATTCAGCTGTAGAGAGATTTTCTGTGCTGCAGATCTCTGTCCTGGCCCATTGTTTTCTGAATTGCTGTCTAGAACATATCAAAAGCCAAGCCCGGATTCTTTGCTTTTGTGATAAGGGAGGGAGGGGAAAAGAAATCAAAAGTGTCTGCTGAGCAGAGCAGCTTCTGCTTTGGGAGGGCCCCTGGAGAGCACGTACAGCCCCAGTGGCTCAGCTGTGGTGTTCGTGGTTACAGGTTCCAGCACCGATATCAGCGAGGACTGGGAAAAGGACTTTGATTTGGATATGACTGAAGAGGAGGTGCAGCTGGCGCTGTCGAAGGTGGAAGTGTCTGGGGAGGTGAGTCGGGGGAGGCAATCACTCACATGGGTGAGAACTCTGCTCCCAGAGAGCGCCAGCATTCATCAGCTCCACGGGGACACGGGAGTCGTGGGGATCAGCTGGAGCAGAGAGCGGCTTCTAGACGTGCCCGGTGAGGGAGGAGTGTGTGGGTTCCCCAGGGGGAGCGTGGCAAACTCATCCCTGTTGTGTGAATGTGGAGCTGGTGGCAATGTCAGGCTTTGCACTGACTCGGGTGCCCTGGGCTGAAGGATTTCTCAGCAGATGGCTGCCAGGTTGCAGAAACAATTGAGGGATGTTATTCTTGTTTGCAGCTGGAAGATGAAGAGTGGGAAGACTGGGAATAAAGTAACAGCTTCCAGCGTATCACAGGCTCATTTCCACCATCGAATGTGAATTAAATCACAGACCGGCTATTCCTTTGTGTGTAACTGTGCTGGGGATTGCAGCTCCTGGCTGGAGGAGTTTCACTCCTGCTAAATCCTGTGGGCAACTCAAACAACCCCTTCGGACCCGGAGGAGGGGGAAGAAGCGGGAATTTGCTCGTACACTGAGCTCCCAGGGAGCTCATCTTCTCAGTAGGTCTGAGAGAGTGGCGAGGCCAAAACTGACAGCCCCCAAAGTGTCAGGTGGAGGCAGATGCAATGCTGGGAGGGGTGAGTGGGCACTTGGGCAGCTGGCAGGATTGCTCAGTGCTGCCGGACTGCGTGTTGGGGGTGTGTGTGTGTGTGTGTGTGTGTGTGTGATCTGTGGTGCAGCAGCTCAGAGGCTCCCGGGTGCTGCTCCCGCTCTGCTCTGTGCTGCTGGCTGGTTGCCCCCGGTGTGGGGAATGGCTGGGGCTGGAGGTGCTGCAGCAGGGGTCCCGTCTGCTGCTACACTTGTTGCTGCAAAGGAAGGCAGTTGGCTTGTGGCTTTGGCCCGAAGCTGGGCCGTGCTGGAAGGAGCTAAACTCCCTGCCAAACCCCTAGCTTCTGCCTGGCTTTTTGTCTTGGAAGGTTCTTCTAATGGAAACTCCTGTCTCCTACGGCAAGAGCAACAGCTCCTCTAAGAGCCAAGGCTCGATGCTGTCCCCTTTGCAGCTAGAACAGCTGCACTGCCTTTCTCTGCTGCGTTTCGTGTACTTCCAGTTAAATTCTCCAAGCTGAGTGCTTTTGGCTTGCTCTTCTCCGAGCCTTCCTGAGTGGGCGCTGATTTGGGTCAGCCTGGGAGCAGCACCCTGCTGCAGTGGTGCCCTTTGCAAAGCTGCAGCCCGTCCCTTTGGCCACCCCAGCCACCGGGGTCACGAGCCGCTCTCTGCTCACTTGGTTTCCTTCTCTTGAGCCCCTGCGACTGCTTGCGACGCTTCCCTCGGCCCCGCCGCCCCTTTCCAGGGCAGTTCACTCTTAATGTCACGAGATGCTCCTCAGTGGAGGTCACGAGTAGAAGGTGACCCTGAAGGGCAGAGCTGTGTTTGGCCTTTTGGGAGGTGTTATACGTGCTACCTTTGTTCTGTTGCTCCTTCCAAGGCTGCTTCATTTGAGCTGTGGGTTTCCTCGTTTCTGAATTGCATTAGTGTAGGTGCTCTTGCTCTTTTTTTTCCCCCTCCCCTCCACATCTGGGGACATTCAAACGCAGCCGCCTGCGCGTGTGGGCTGGTGGCAGCACCGACTCGAGGCCCTTAACGAGAGCTTGTCCGTGCTGCAGAGCCCACGAGGTCCAGGGCCGGAGCTGCAGCTCCGCTCGCGGTGGGGTCCAGCAGGCACAGAGCCTCGAAAACCTGCGCAGCCTCTCCCTGCCATGGGCTGCGTTTGGCTGTAGCAGAAAAACCTGGGCAAGTGTGCAAGTGCTGGATGCCAGTGGGGCGGTTCCTGCTGTGGGGCTGCTGCTGGGGCAGGGCGCTCAGGGCTGTGCTTGCTCGGGTCTGAGGGTGGGAGTCAGGGCTGGAGCCGGAGCTCTGGGGCTGCAGTGCTCTCATCTGTGTCTATTTTTTTTTTTCTTTAGTCGAATTAACCACTTGGTTGTCTGTGCAATGTTCTCTGTTTGGAACTATTCCGCATCTCCCTGAGCCTTTTCTAGCTGGGGTGAAAAACCAGGAACAATTCTAACAGCTGGTAGTTTTGTAACGATGACTTTCTCCAAACCTTTTACAGACTTGCAGTTAACAGCAATTAAAGGAATTCAACAGTCAGCACCAGTGTCCTCATTTCCTTTGCCTGCAGTGGGCTGGGGACAGCTGCTTCAAGAGGGTCAACTGCTTTAAATTCCTTTTCCCTTTCCTCCCCCTCACCTCGAGGGAAGTTTGCTCCTCGGGCAGGATGCTGGGGGCTGGGGATGAGGACACGCGGGTGAATCTTGCTTGCTCTGCCCGGTTCCCTGCTGCTGAAGGCCAGGGGTGGGTAAAAATGGCTGAGTGTGAAACAGACCTTGTCTCTGCCAGCCCCAGGCCTGGCAGCACCTGGCTGGATACGTGGGAAACACTGACATCCAAATTTATTGGCATGCTAGAAGGAATCCCTGCCACGGGGAGGGAGCAGGGCGAGCGCTCCTCAGGGGCTGGCCAGCCAGGGGTGCCTGCTGACGCGCTCCACCGAGGGCCGCAGGACCATGTCTGGTTCCAGGAGCCTTTTCAGGAGGTCCTGGCACGTCCTGGAGACCCCCAGGTGCCCGGGCAGGGAGACGCCTTTCTGCTGCTGGCACAGCATCTGTGGGATGTTGGTGTCGTCGAAGGGCAGGTGGGCGCACAGCAGCACGTAGAGGACGATGCCCAAGCTCCAGATGTCGCCCTTGCGGCTGTCGTGGGGCACTCCCTGCAGCACCTCGGGCGCCGCGTAGGCCACGCTGCCGCAGAAGGTGCGGCTCAGCTCCCGGCTGCCCGCGGGGAGCTGCTTGGCGAAGCTGAAGTCCGTCAGCTTCACGGTGTGGCCCTGCAGCAGCGCGTTCTCGCACTTGAGGTCGCGGTGAGCCACCCCGCAGCCGTGGCAGTAGCGGATGGCCTCGACCAGCTGGCGGAAGAGCGTCCTGGCGCGGTGCTCGGGCAGGGGGCCCTCACGTGCCACGTAGTCGAAGATGTCCCCGTGCTCGGCCAGCTCCATCACGAGGTAGATCTTCCCGTCCATGGTCTCTAGCACCTCGTGCACGTGGATGATGTTCTTGTGGTCCAAGCGCTTGACGATCTGCAGCTCCCGGGGCAGGAATTTCTGAATGAACTCTGCCAGGAAGAGGAAAAGAGGAAAATTTGCTCTCAGTTTCTGAGCCACTGACCCCCGGCACCTCGCCTGGCTCCAGCCACGGGATGGGAGGGAGGAGGGAGGGTCGTGCCGTGGTGCCTGCTTCCTCACGGGATGCTTGTCTGGAGGGGATCTGGGCACTGCCGCTTTCAGCCGTCTCTGCAGCCAGGGGAGCCGGATTAAAGCCCCTTGGGTCACGGCCCCCCCGGCTGCTCTGCAGTGCCCTCAGCACCTACCTTCCCTGTCTGCTCTCGGGGGGGAAAGTTTGGGAAACTTACTTTCTGGCACGAATGGAAAGCCTCCAAGGAGGGGTGGTGCCTCAGCCTGGAGGCTCTGAGAGGCACCTCTTACCTTCTGGACTTGCCCTCTTATCAATTATTTTAATTGCTACTTTCTTCTGGTGCTTATTGGAAAAGGCCTCCTTCACTTTGGAGTAAGTTCCCTCCCCAATGGTTTTGCCAAGCTGGTAGCCGCTGGCAAGCAGAAACTCTTCCATGTCCTCTCACAGGCCGGGGCCGTTCAATCTCAGCTCTACCCCCAGCAACTCGACAGCAGCATCGCAGTGGCCGGGGGATCCCCGTGCCCTCCGCTGGCACGCGTAGTGCCACGAGGCCCCGCTCGCCCCGGTGGGAAGGGGCATTGAGGCACCTTTTGTAGCCTGGGCCTGCTATTGTGATGCAGCCGATGCTGCGTGAATCCCAGATGACGGATGCGCAGCAAAGTGGGTGAGTGCTCTGCCAGGCAGGGGGGATTGGGCCGTGCTGAGCGCCCGCTCGGTGAGCACCGCGAGTAGGGGGCTCGCAGGGTGGGGGAACACCGGCGGGGGGGGGGCTGCCGGGGGCCCCGTGTGCTCCCCTCCCGCTTTCCCCAGGGGGGGATCGGGGCGGGGCAGAAGGGCTTTGAGAGCGGGCGGACAGAGAACGCTTTGCTGCTGCAGAGAGGGGACCCCAGGGCTGTGCCCATGAGCGCCGTGCCAGGCCGCGCTCTTCCCCTTCTGCTGCGGCCTCGTGTCTGAGCTCAGCGCGTTCAGCGGCTCCAGCGCCTGCAGCCCAACCAGGCCGGGCTCCTTCACCTCGGGAGGGCAGCACATGGCCCCTGTGAGCCCTGGGCCGACCGCAGTGCTGGGAACGCGGAGCAGGCCCCGTGCTGCGGCTCACCTGGCTCGCGCCTGCTTCTCCCCGCTCAGAGACATCCAGGGCCTGGACATGAGCTCCCAGCAAGAGCCGCGGGCCCGGAGGTTCCCAATTGAAGCAGGCGACTGTCGCAGTGCAGCCGCAGCTTCGGAGACGCAGGAGCGGGTGGGCACCGCACGGACTGCAGGAAGGTGAGGGTCCCTGGGGCTCCTCGTGGTGCCGCGTGCTGTGCCGTGCTGTACCATGCTGTACCATGCTGTGTTGTGCTGTGCTGTGCCGTGTCCCCATGCTCACCCCACTCTCCCTGCAGGCAGCTGCGGCGCTGCCCCGCGAACCACTGCCTGACGCTGCCCCACGTCCCCATTGATGTCTTCATTGCCATGGGAGGGAACTGCCGGCCACGCGCCACCTGATGCCGCCGCGCCACACAGCCCGGGAGCAGCGAGGGACGCGGATCCTTTATGCACTTTGTAAAGAAAGGACGTCCTACAGCGTTCCCGCGTGTCCTGCTCTGGGTCACTGAGCCGCGTGTCGCGGTGGGGCTGCGTGCCCCCAACGCTTCCCCGGGGGTCCCGGGGCCGCGCGCTCCCGGCTCAGCGCGGCCACGGGGGCGGCCCGCGGGCGGGGCACGGCGCCGGGAACGGGGCTGCGAGCGGAACGGAGGGGATGGGGCTGAGGAAACCGGAGACGGCGCGTCAGGAGAGGACGGCGCCGAGGGGACGCGGCCGACGAGCGGGACCCGCACGCGG
>NC_034430.1:5332706-5378106 GCF_002078875.1 Numida meleagris | reverse complement strand
CTGGGCGCCGTGCGGGGCGCGGAGCTCTGCCCTCCTCCCGTTGCGGTGCCGCCGCGCCCCGCCCGCGCTCGGAAGGCCAGGGCAGGGCAGGGCCCTTCGCGGCGGGCGCTCTCCGGCCGGGGGCTGCGTCGGTGCCCGGGACCCCGCAGCTGGGAGCGGCCGCACGGCGCCGTGCGGGGCCCTCGGGCTGCTCCAGCTTCAGGTGTGAAGCGGACGCTTTTCTGACAGCGACGGCTTTTCGCTATTGAACTTTTCCAGCGTAACTTGACTCACTTTTAAGACAAAAGAAAGTCGCCGTTCCGGTGTTCCCGGCGAACGGCCCCAAGCCGGGGCGCGGTGTCAGCCCTCGCTGCTGCGGTGTCTGTTCCTCGGGCCGCTCTCCGCTCTCCCTTCCTTCGCTGGGCGCTGGCTGAAGCTCCTCGCTGCTCAGCCCGGGGAGCAGCACGCGGTGCCCAGCTCCGAGCGGGACCTGCTCAGCTGATGGATGCGGGTTCCTTGGCTGTTTTGCTTTGTTTGCTCAAGTTCAGGTGAGCAAACATGAACTTTGTGAAGGGGAGCTGGGTTGTTAACAGTGGCCGGTGTCATAGCGAAAGTGCTGATTCCTTCAGCGCTGCGGCTCTGATCTCTCGTGCGTGGGAGGTCTGGAGGAATCCACTTGTTGGACGTCGGTGCTGGCTGCTCCTGCAGCAAAGCTCGTGCTGGGAGGGCCGAGCTCCTTTGAACGTCGTTGCCTCGGGCTGTTGCAGGTTGCTTTGGGACTCTAGCTCCAGTGCCTCGGGCTTGAGGTGACTCCAAGAGTTAATCCTTGTGTGAGCAGTGTCACAGAGGGCTCTGAGCTCGGGTGGGAGGCTGTTATCCCTCGCGCATCATCAGTGCGCTCCTAGGATTGCTGAAGGCCTTGGGTCGTGTAAAGAGCCCCGGGCTGCGGAGGGAGGAGGAGGTGGAGGTGAATGGAAGCGTTCTGAGGACGGGGCGCACCGAGCTGAAGGGCGGCTGCTGCCGCTGGGCTCACGCTGGTGCAAGATGAGGGTGCTGCCGGCCCCGCTCCCTCCCCCCGCAGGCGCCGTGCTCTGCGCATCGCACTCTGCTGTTGCATCGCGGCTCCCGGGGCTGAACCAGGCGGGATGAGCCTGGGGATGAGCCCGGGGTGGAGAAGAGCTTCGTCGGCGCGGGCTGCACGCTGCGATGGAGAGCGTTGGGAAGGAGGGAGCCCCACCAGCACGTGCAGCTCCAGCCAACGCCTGAAGGACGCGCAGCGGGACGCAGCACGCGGGGCAGCCCTGCGCCCTGCACCGGGGGAGGCAGCGCCGCGGTGCTCGGCCATTCCTGCAGCGCTGCTGCTCGTTCGATGGCGCTGCGTACACAGCTGCTGGTTTTCCTGCAGGCACAGCTTCTCGGTTTCCTTTTCCCTCTGTCATCCTCGAAGCAGTTAAATGGGTTTTCCCCAGTGTCCTCGTTCTCTGCAAAACTGTCAAACTCACGGGGAGGCAAAACAGCGGGCTCAGTGAAGGCTTGTTCTCGGCTAAGGCCCCGCGGCAGACGAGAGCTGACTTCTCGTGCAGTGGGTGCAGGCAATTCAATTATTTGTGTATATATTTGCTACTGCTAACTTCATTTAATTTGTATTCGGGGAGTGCAGATTATTTAGGCTTCGCTTTCTGCAGTGTCAGCTGAAATCATTCCGATGCCATGGCTGCAGCGCTTGGAAGGGGATCCCCAGGGAAGTTCCCAGGTCTGTGGCCGCTGTTCTGCAGAGCCTTCGTGCTGTGCTGTAAAGCAGCTGCTTAGACGCGGGTTTAAGAAGCAGCTACAGAAAGATGTGATGTGAAGTGCGTGAGATCTGAGGTTCAGAAGAACTTCTGTGCGTTGCTTCTCAAACTTCAGGAACTGCAGCAGGTGAGGATGCGAAGTGGAGAAACTCCCTGGGCAGAAGAGGTATGCAGGACGCAGCCAGCGAGGCTTGTGGGATGCAGCTCCGCAGTTCCTGATCGCGTTCTGCTCGTACTTGCTCAGTTACCATTAAAACGTTCCTGAACTCCCCAGGTTTTCCTATCGCAGGGAAGTTCAGGTTTGGAAGGGGCCTTTGGCGGCCGCCTGCCCCGGTGCCGGCTGAGTTTGCTGGCTTTGAGGTGCAGGGTGGGCTCTGAGGGTTGGTGTGGAAACGTGAGAATTCGCCCTTGTGTCGTCGTGCAGCTCCAGGCTCCCTGCCGGCCACGCGCTGCAGCAGCCGTGTGCCCAGAGCCCTGGGGGGGATTGCCTTCAGAAGGGGTGTTTGGGCTTTAAAAAAAACAAAACAAAAAAAAAAAGCCATGTCAAGCCTCAGTGTAACTGTTTCTGTTCTGCCCCTTGGGTCTGACTCAGCAGCACCAGTCCTGATTTAGGCATGCGAGTTCCTGCAGTGACTCAGCTGGGAGCTTTAATCAGCAGCTGAAAAACTCCTTGAAGCAGATGCTTTCTGTAACGGAGAGAAGTGGGAGGAACGTCATCTGCCAAGAAGCGAGGCTGGGTTTCTGATCCAGTAACGCTAAGAGGCTGTTATGATCCTGGTGGGGCAGGGATTGGCTTCGTGACCGAATGCTGGAGCTGCTGTTGGCTTCCACGCGGATGCTCGCAGCCCGGTGCTCCGGTGAGCATCGAGTCCGGCTTCCATGCTGCTGCTTCCTTGCTTTCATTCAGCTGGTAAAGACATTCTCATCATGCTGTATGTGGTAAGGAGGAATTTCTGTGAGGGAATTCTCAGCTCACAGAACACCTGAAATCATTCCCAGTGTGGATTATCTTGAGCAAAGCCTGGCTTTGATTGAAGTTTATCATTTTTTATCAGTGATTTGATTCCAGAGGCGTTAGCATGCAGAACTTGTTGGCTGCAGCCCTTGTGGAGCAGCACTGCTGGGCAGACAGGGCTGAGCTCAACTTGTGGCCTGCGCAGTTCTGGGGCTGGAAATACAGTTTTCTGCTTCCGTGAAGGGACGATGCTGCGGCTGCGTGGCCGTGCTAGCCCCGTGTCTGCTTAGCAGTTCTGATGGCGCTGCGTGTGCTGAGGCAGCTGGAGGACGCGTGCTGGGCTTGTTCTTCTTCAGCACGCCGTTCTGCTGCTGAGCCTTTCCCCACGGCGTGCACGGGCTGTGACCCGTGTGCGGGGCGGCTCGGTGGATGGCTGCTGCCGGAGGAGTTGGTCTGGGCCGCAGTGTGCTTGGAGCCGTCCCAGGTGGGAGGTGGGAGGGCTTGGGGGCAGCTCTGCTGATGGGCGGGGGCTGCAGCGCTGGCGCTGTAGGAGGGAGCAGCTTCGTGCCGAGCTTCTGCACAGCGCTGCAGGTAGGGCTGCTGCCCGCATCGTCAGAACGGTTTTGTAATTCCAAGGTGTGAGCTGATGCTATCTTGGTTTAAGGCAGAGCTCAGTTGGTTCTTAGAGGAAAAATCTTCCCTAGGAGTGGTGCGGTGCAATCGTATTGGGTTGACAGGCTGCCGAAATGCGGCTGACAGAACCACGCTCAAGGTAGGCTTCCACTGCCACCTTAGTCAAGAGCTTTTCTGTAAAAGGAGAAACTTCTCGGGGCAACAACTTTTATATTCAGTCACAAAGTGGAAATACGTGGCTTGAGAATTGTCTGTGCGTCACACAGAAATGAGCGGACGATTGCTTTTCCTAATCACAAAATCCTGATTATTCCACCCATCTGATTCAGTGGCATCACCGGGTGGATGCTCACGCTGGGAGGGCTTGAGTCAATAGTTAACGCTGCAGGAGCCTGACTGCAGCTGCACTGGGTGCGCAGATATTTGGTGCTGAAATGTGAGTGAAGAATTTGTGCGTGCTCGGCGTGCTGCTGCCTGTTTTGTTTCGTGCGTGTGCACTTGCTACACAGTCTGGTGCCTACAGCATCTGCTGAGCTCACAGCAAAGTCACAGTCTCGCATCCGTGGCATCCATCGGTTGCCATAGAAATGGAACGTAGCGTAACAAACGGGCATTCTGCATTAGATGATGGGCTGGAAAAAGTCAATGGGAAGAACCTGAAGAGATAAATGCAGGCAAGATAAAGAGAACCAAGAGCACAAGAGGATGCTGCACATCGGTACGTGGCTGTAGAGCTGGCGTGGGAAGATGGCTCCTTGGGGCGGGCTGAATCTGCAGGGTTTCTGTGCAGCGTTGGGTGGCTTTTAAGGCTCCTGAAACACAAAGCCCTGAGCAGCACATGGTGCCGCTGCCGCACGGTGCTGAGCTGCTTCACCGCTTCTTCCTCCTCCCTCTCTTACAAACCACCTTGTACCTGGAGACTTTGCCTTCCGAAGGGAGTTAGTCACTTTGTTTTCGTTAGGGATTATGCTGTAGTCTTTCCAAATGAAGCTATCAGCTGTTATGTGTATCTGCTGCAGTGTAACTGACCAGAGGAACTTGATTTTTAGTGTTTTTTTCTTTATCCGCTGTTTTTCACAGCAGTGTCCTTGATATTTTAGCTAGGGAAAGGAATGCTCTCTTAGGAAGCACATCCAGTGGAAAGGAGGCTCTTTTCCTCGACGCTCAGTGTCTCTAGCCCTTGAAATCCTCCTGGAAGTGTTTGCTCTCGTGTTAACGTGGGAATTCTTCCAGCTGTTTCTACTCTCCGCAGTGGTGGGAGTTGGATGCTTGTACCTGGTACGTGCCTTTCTCCGGCTTGGCTGCAGGCGCTCCCAGGGCAGTGAGGCCCACAGCATCCCCAGCTGATGTTGGGCGGGTTCCAGCCTGGCTGGAGGCAGCTGATAAGTCAGACTTGGACTTTCTGTAAGCAAACAGGTGCTTAACATTTGAAGGAGGAGATAATAAGGAGAGCACCACAAACATTCACAGGATACTTCCAGCAGCAGCTGGGGACAGGTGGAAGAAAATAAAGGTGCTGGTGTCTGGCTGACTGTCAGAGAGGAGTAATCTGGTCTCGGGTTAATTGGCAGTTCGCTGTGGATTATCATTGCTTCCTTCCTGTCCTGCGACGGGCGTGGAACTGAAGTCAAGCAGCTTTTCTCGTGAATGGGAGAAAGGGAGCGTTTGGGAAGAGGCGTGCTCAGAACAGGGGAGTGCGGCTGGACGCAGCCGAGGAATTGTGTCCTGCTGCACCGGGGTTGCTGCTCCGTGCTGGCTGTGTTCATGGTGCCGAACAGCGGAGTGTTGTGTCCTGGACTGGGGGGCATGAGGATCCAGGTCTGCAGCGCTGCCTCAGCCGGATTGGGAGCAGCAGCAGGAGGCAGGTGCTGAACGCTCGCGGTGATGTGGCAGGACAAACACAGCGGATGACATGTGCAGCTCATCTTTCTGCAATGTTTTTTACTGGAGTTGTAAGATAAAGGCCTCTGCTTACTGCACGCTCTTGGATTTCTGCCACGCGTTTATTTCTGCATTTCGGTGCTCTCACAGCCTGCTCTAACACACTGCAGTCAGTGCGTTACCGACTGACAATCCAGCTGCGGCCAGAACAGCCTGGGGTGGGTGTGTGAGTGTGGGAAAGAAACGTCCAGGTGCGGGTTGCGTCATGAGGACAGCGGGGAAATGAGCTCTGCTCAGAGCTGAACTGGAGCTTGGCCGCACGCCTCCTGAGGACAGCGGAGCTGTTTGAGTGGAAGCTTTTCGTATTGGCAATTTGCTTCAGGGTTGTGAAGTTGGATCCAGGTTCCTTTCCGTGAATCTGCTCCGCTTCCTATAAACTCAATATTTTTCTCGTAACAGCGCGTCCCATGAGGTAACGTGGGCAGCCCACTGCAGCGCGGGGCTGTTGCCATCAGTGCTCGGGGGTCAGCGCTCGGCTGTTTGCTGAGGGCTGCTGCCCCGGCCGCTCCGCGCTTCTCGTGTGCGCTGAGTGATCCCCAAGAAGGGGACACGTGGCTGGAGGAGTGGGGAGGGAGCAGAAACATGAGGCCTCTTCTTCCCCTTCGCAGACAGCATGGCGAGTCCTGCAAAGGACAACTATCGAATGAAGTGCTACAAGAACAAAGCCCTGAATCCTGAGGAGATGCGTCGGAGGAGGGAGGAGGAAGGAATTCAGCTGCGCAAACAGAAGCGAGAGCAACAGGTAACTCTCACCTTGACTAACTTGTGTGCAGCCTGAATGCAGTCAAGGCCGTGCTGCTCCTACCCGTGACCTGCAAGGATCTGGGCGTTGGTTTGCTGGCAGTCCTTCTGTTTTTTTCTGTTTGAGATCTCTTTTCCTCCGTACATTGTACAGAGCGTAGCTCACGCCGAGAGCTCTCCAAGCACTTTGTCTTTGGGGTACAGAAGGTTTTTGTCCGCAGATCTTTGGTTTTAATTTTAATTTTTGTTTTTGTTAATTAGTAAATGGGCTTCTTGCTCCAAGAAGCAAGACAAGTAAGCGGGGGTATGGACTGCGTGTATTTCTTGATTCTGAGCTGTTTTTGTGTTGTTTTTTTTTGCTTGGAAGTCTACCAAAGTGCAGAGTGATACACGTGGCTCAGGCCGAGTGTGTGCATCACCTGCACGCTGCCTCAGCTCGTTAGGCCAAATTCTGCACTTGCATATGCCGGTGTTTCACTGACTCGGGCATTTGCATATCTGAGGGCAAGACTTAGCATGTTTTATTAGCTTGGCACACAAACCCTGATAGTCTTCAGTGTGCAGAGCTGTTATTAATGACTGCTTTTTTTTTTAATTTGGATTGCACTTAGTTCATAGCTGACAGAATCTTGTTTGAGGAACAAGAAGGTCTAGTTATGAAGACTGTTAAACAAACGCTGCTTTCTAATAACTCTTGTGCTGTGTTCTCTGCCAGCTCTTTAAAAGAAGAAATGTGGAATTAATCAATGAAGATCCCTCCATGTTTGACAGCCTCCTTATGGATTCCTATGTCAGTTCCACGACGTGTGGGGTAAGGTGCCTTTCCCTCTTGCAGTCGTGCCTTCAGACTTCACGCTGTGGTCTGCACAGAACTGACACACCTCCACCTGTTTGCTTTCCCTGCTGCTGAATATGTTGCAAATGTTACTTCAACAAACTGGAGAAACATGCCAGGAACCAAATAGTGTGCGTTGATCTCAGATAGCGAACCTTTGGATTGCTAGCAAAGAACAACACTGTGGCGGGCTGTCTTGACTGTGATACCTGAAATAAGCTTAATGTGACGTGGAACCGCTGTCCTGTTTCCTTTCCATCCTTTCAGGAGGGAGTGATCACAAGAGAGATGGTAGAGATGCTTTTCTCAGACGACCCTGATCTACAGCTAGCAACCACACAGAAGTTCAGGAAGTTGCTTTCTAAAGGTAAAGATAACATCCCTGCCATGGGATCTGACACAGCCTTTTATTTAAGTGTCTGTACTTGCAGTGTTGTACAGAAGCGTTGTGTTTGAGGAAGGCTATAATCTAGAAACTTGATAATCTTTTAAGTTTGGATGAATTTTGCTGAAGGCGATTCTGGAGAGCTGACCTGCCGTGCTCAGTGCAGCTTGAGACCGCTCAGGTCGATACTAGCTCGTGCTTGTTGTTCACCTGTATGAGTCCTGGACGCTGTTTTGATGCCGCGTTGCTATTTCAGAGCCAAATCCTCCAATAGACGAAGTGATCAACACTCAAGGAGTGGTGGACAGATTTGTGGAGTTCCTGAAGAGAAGTGAAAACTGCACGCTACAGGTAAAGGAGGCTGTCAGACCCTGACTGCTAGGCAGTGTGAACCTGTGGGTGCTGTCGGAGACGGGTGATGTCTGGAACCCAAAAGATGCAGATTGTGTGCTGTGTGGTAAAGCTATTTGTAATGCTTGGAAGGGGGCAAAAAAAGGGAGTTATAGTTTAGCCTAAATTCAGCTCTTGGAAGAATCCTGGCAAAAATCTTAAGAAGCTGCATTTCAGTTGCAGCAGAGGGAAAAGTAGCTTTTCTGTGTCCGATGTTTCTTATGGGAGCCAGTGGAGCCACGAGTAAATGTGCAGGAAGTGATTGCACAAGGAAAGCCCTCTGCTGCTGGAGGCTGTTAGGCACAGGCAGGCACTGTTAGAAATGGCCTCGGTGGTGCTGACCCTGTGTGGGGCTGGGGGATGGATGAGATGGCTTTCTGAGATTCCTTCCAGCGTGGTAATAACTGTGGTTGTCTTGTAGGGGTTAAGGAACTTCCATACATGGAATTGGATCTCAGAGTTGATAGCTGCCCTTGTTTTTTCTATCTGCTGTCTGGCCCAGGGCCACGTAGCATAAGGGACTTACCTTCAAGAAGTGAATGGAAGCCTGCACTTAAATTTAAACACGAGTGGCAGAAGTAGATCCTTGGTGCTCAGCTGCTCTTGGACTCAAGGCATCTTTCTGCTAGTAGCAGGATGAGGGTGTGCTGGAACTGGTTGCACTAAATAGATAAAACTTTTTATTCTGTGTATTTCTGGGCTGTACGTCTTCACTCTTCTTACTAGAAAGTAGTCATATGAGTAAAATAATGTGGTGTGAGTGACGTTTAACAAGTGATAGCTTTTCTTTTCATCCTTTGAGAACTGTAATCTCTGAGAAGGCATCTAGCAGAGATATTTGTTTTCTTATCGTTCAAGAAAGTCTTTAAGTACTGAGATGTTTTCTTTGGGGAATGCTTTCTTTCTCAACCTTTTTGATAAGAGGATAAAAGAATTCATGCTGAAACTTAGTGGCAGATATCCTGGGTTACTTTATTCATGCTCCCCTCATTTCTGCTTTTTTCAGTTTGAAGCAGCATGGGCACTGACGAATATTGCATCGGGAACTTCCCAACAGACAAAAATAGTAATTGAGGCCGGGGCAGTTCCTATCTTTATAGAGCTGTTAAACTCTGACTTTGAGGATGTTCAGGAACAGGTAAGGTTTGCTTCTTAGCTTGGGGTTAGGGGAGGAACCACACGTGACTGAAACGCGGTGTTTAAAATGAGTGACTAGGCTGACAGCGGGCTGCACACCACAGTGAAGAGCCTGTTTCCCGGAGTTACAGGGAAGTGCTTTCTTAGCGTACTGCCTTTTTCTTCCTCTGTTCAGGAACTGTGTGAATGCTAAAACTGTTGCTATTTCCTTTCAGGCTGTCTGGGCATTGGGGAACATTGCTGGAGACAGCTCTGTGTGTAGAGATTATGTCCTTAACTGCGCTATTCTTCCTCCCTTGTTAATGTGAGTAGCCATGAATACTTGCCAATACAGTTCTCGAAGTCCCGTTGTACTGCAGCAGAGCAATATTTGAGCTGGGCAAATAGATTCCCTAGCAATGTGATGATGGGAATCAAACTATTGGTACCAGATGATAAACTGGCAGCTCAGACGAGTATCTGATTAACAGTGGGACTTGGTGGATAACATGCCTTCTCACAAACCTTTACACTGCTCTGAATCTGCAGTGGGTGCTGCTGCAGTGTGCTTGCTGCTCTGCAGTCCCAGGGCTTGCCGTTTCGCCGTGTCCCTCAAACTGCCTGCTCTTTGTGCTTGTGCTGTGAATTTCATTTGCTGCTCTGAGTGGGCTTCTCTAGGACTGAGGAAGGGGAGCAGGTCTCTGCACATCACCGAGCTCTCAGGTGTGGTGCATCCTCACCGCAGTCAGAAGATACGGCTGCTAAGAGCGTACTCTCCCTGCTCTGGAAATAATAGCTTGTTTTATCTCATCCTTGGCAAAGTGATGCTTTGTCACAAATGACTTGGTTTGCAACTTGTCCTTCTGTCGGTCCCTTTTTGGCAATAATTGCCTGAGCCTTTCTCAGCCCACACGATGTGCTGTCTTCACTGCAGAGTAGAGGGGCAGCAGTTTGTGTCACTGGTCACTGAGAACTGTCTGACCTCAGACTGGGGTGCGAGTTTCTGAGCTGAATTTGTGTGTGGAACTGTGTTTGATTGTCTTGCACTTCCTTCTGCAACTTATCTAACATGGTTTGCCTTCCTGTTCCGTGTCACTGAGCGTGAGGAAATTAGCTGTTTATTTTAGGAGCATTTGCATTTTGCTTCTCTTCATGTTTGTTGAGAGCCTCAGGTGACAAACAGTATGGCAAATGGAATAGTGGGTTGACTTCCTCACAGTCCTTAGTTTTTTCTCTTGTTTTGTTTCCTTTGCTGATTTCCAGCAACTTGTGCTCTGTGCTGAGGATATAATTCATGCTAACTGTCTCTGTAGGCTCCTTACGAAGTCCACCAGGTTGACGATGACACGAAATGCCGTTTGGGCCTTGTCAAACTTGTGCAGAGGAAAGAGTCCACCACCTGAATTTGATAAGGTGAGAGTAAATGCCTTGTAGGCAGATGTGACGGGGAGACACCCAGTCAAGATGTTTTCTAAATTATTTTTGGTCGTTGGAGTTCTGTAAGACATTCAGGGAGGGAGCAGGGTGAGGCTCTTCCTGCTGAGGTTGATCTTGCTCAGCAGATGCTTGAGTGCCTGTTTAATATTCTGCCAGCCTCTGTGCGTGGCTCTGTTGGCAGCTTGTCCCAGGCGAGGGCAAACCCAGACTTTCATGCAGGTAGCACGTACCGTGAGCTTCCCTTCTTCTTGTGAACTCGGGAAGTTTGCAGCTTTGCCCCAGCTGTGACTGAAAACTCAATTCTGAGATGTCTAGATGCTACAAGGTAGGACCTCTGTAGCTACGTAGCAGCTTTCCTCTTCCCCTTCCATGGTGTGCCAATGGCACTAACAAAAGATTCTGCTGGCTGTTTGGATCTTTTTTTTTTTTTTTGTAGGACTAAAATAGTTTAAGATCAGTGTGTGTTTTTGTTCTGTTTGTTTTCTTTAAATTGAAAACTTGCTCATCAAAGCTGGGAAGTCTGCAGGGAAGGGGCAAAATATTAAATTGAGTGTAAACCGAAATACACTTAAAGCACTTGAAGGTGTAACAATTGATGGCTTCTGTTCTGAGTACTGAACTGCGTAGGGGTTAGGAAGAGCAGTGCCCTCAGGTAAGAAATCTGAGGAGCTTCTGAACTGCAGCACGCAGAGTAGAACTTGATCAGGAGTCTATGCTCAGTTTGAGAGGATGGGATGTAATTTTCATTTAGTAAGGTGGTGGAGGTAACCAGCAAAGAAGCTGCTGCATTCAGGGAAGGAAAGCGTGGATGTTCAGTGTTGTTATTTTGCCAGTCAGCGTAGCCACGTGGTGTTTGTGTGTGCACGTGGCAGCTGTGTGCACTGTGACTAACCTCCTGGGGCGGTGACTGTTGCAGGTATCTCCCTGCCTGCCAGTGTTGTCCCGACTATTATTCAACAGTGACTCTGACTTGCTGGCAGATGCGTGCTGGGCTCTTTCCTATTTATCAGACGGCCCCAATGAGAAGATTCAAGCAGTTATTGACTCGGGGGTGTGTCGGCGACTGGTCGAGCTGTTAATGTAAGTATCTTGTCTTACTGCCTCAGCCCAGTGAGATGGGCAGCAGGTGACTGAGCCTGAGCTGATATCAAAACTCAGAGTGTTTCCTGCCTTGTGGGTGCGGGATCCAGGTCCTGGAAGCCTTAACTGGCTGCTGGAGCAGTTACCTAAGAGGGTCTGAAGCAGGTTGAGAGCTGCAGTTTATTGGCCTAGAGAAGACAGATCTGCACACCAGGAAGAACATACCAAAGAGAGGTTCAGGCTGCCACTAGGCTAGACTGTAAAAAGAGAGAGGACTGAGTATTGCACCAATTAGCACCATCTTTGTTCAGGAGTGGAATGTAAGCATTGAGATCTGTAATTACACTGCAGATAAGCTGGGATGTAAAGGATAACACTGCCTGTATTGTAAGCTAGTTGTAAGCTAGGGCTGGAATCCACAGTAAGTAATGCAGTGGGAGGCTGGAGAGCGGATCTTGCAAGCATCCAGGTGCTCGTGATCTGATAGACTTGTTCTCATGCTTGCACCATCTTTCCTGCAGGCACAATGACTACAAAGTGGCCTCCCCAGCATTGCGAGCGGTCGGCAACATCGTGACAGGAGATGACATCCAGACCCAGGTGAGGGGGGGGAGGGTCTTACAGATGCAGCTGTAGGGGAGTACAACTCCTGATAATGATTTTGTGGAAGTTGGGCAGTGTGTCTCTCTTACTTATCTGCAGCAAGTTTTTCTTAAAACCAGGGTTTACCAGAACACTCACTCATTTTGTTTATTCTGCTACTCTTAACAGTGTAGCTTTGCTGCAAAGAAAAGTGTGGTTTGGAGATATACAGGAGATGGAGCAGAATGCATTTCTTTATTGCACAATACTGCCTTTCCTTCCCTCTTCCCTAAAAGGTCAGGGAGGGAAACGCAGAGCCCATACAGCATATCCACTGTGTGAAAGCAAAGTATTTAGCTCTCTACCTGATACTGGTGACCTAACTCCTGTTTTCTTTCTGAAAAGGTGATTCTGAACTGTTCAGCCCTGCCTTGTCTTCTTCATTTATTAAGTAGTCCCAAGGAGTCAATCAGGAAAGAGGCCTGCTGGACCATATCTAACATCACAGCAGGAAACAGAGCACAAATACAGGTACAGCATTGAGTCTGCTCTAGCTCATCTATAATAATCCTAGACTCCAAGTTCAGCATTAATTATCTGACCTTTGCAGTTACTTTTTCCCTTATCTGATGCTTTGTGGTGGTTTCTTAAGCGTTCTTTACTCTGAAGTTATTGCAGACTTGCTGTTTCTATCCATCTCCCAAATGAGCTGAAAAAAAGCTAATTGTACCTACAAAGGCTGGGCCAGTGTGAATCTCTCGGGTTGAATCATTGGAATAAAAGGAGATACAGCCCAATTTCTCCATCCTCAATTAGAAATATCCCTTTGAAAGGCTTTTGCTTGTTGAGTTTTAATTATCCTTTTAATGACCGATGTACAAAGGCAGATAAATGATGAAAGCATTCCTACAGTATTGATGCAATAATAGGGATCATCTACTGAGCTAGTTACGGACTCGATTAGCTTGCATTAATGGGATTTGGCTGAGGGATGAAATGGAGTCGTTGAAGGTAATAGCTTGGGAAGTCCTTTCTGAATTGGAAAATGGAAGCAGAGGTTTCTTTCGGGTGCTTAACAGCCTTTTTAGAAACCATGTTGCCAACTCAAACGCTTGTTGCTGCTCTCTCTCCTCAGGCAGTCATAGACGCAAACATTTTCCCGGTGCTGATAGAAATCTTACAGAAAGCAGAATTTCGTACAAGGAAGGAGGCAGCGTGGGCTATCACAAATGCAACGTCAGGAGGAACTCCTGAACAGATCAGGTACTCCCTGTGGCTCTGAAAGCTACCATACATTCAGACACTTCCCCTTCCTTCATAGGAACTGCTAAAGTAGCGAGGAACTAGTTTGGAGAACCCCTGGGAGAGTGCCTAAGACACATGCCAAGTCAATTAGATCCTCACTGCTCATAATTTCACTATCACCTGGCTATCACAAGGAGCTACTTTAAAATTAGGGGGAAAAAAATGGGGTGGGAGGCCTATATGCTAATAAGAGGATTATTTTTTATCTCGCAAAACAGCAAAATATAAAAATTACATTAAAGACGTTTATTTTAGCTTGAATCGCTTGTCCTGTTCTTTATAACTGAGCAAAGGTGGTGCTTGCTATCCTGAAAGGCAGATGTGTGCTCCTGGTCATCTCTTTTAGATACCTGGTAAACCTGGGTTGCATCAAGCCTCTTTGTGACCTGCTTACTGTCATGGACTCCAAGATTGTTCAGGTGGCGTTGAATGGCCTGGAGAACATTCTGAGGCTGGGAGAGCAGGAGGCCAACCAGAGCGGGACAGGCATCAACCCGTACTGCAGCATGATAGAGGAGGCCTATGGTAGGTTGTGGCTGGAGTCCTCGGTGCTACTGACTTTGAAAATAGTAGAATATATTGGAAGGTGCCTGCTAGTTTTGTTTGCTTTTCTGATGAGTTAAGGGGTTGTGTATGCTCCAAATTAGTGGGTACTTGTTCCAATAATAGATCACGCTGTCTTTTTAGAATTACGATACAGCATAAGATAATGTCAGGAAGCAAAAACGATTGTACTTGCGATCCAGGTTTCCTAGACCTGGAGGCCAGCCTGATAATTGCGGCTCACACTGTTGGGAATATTAATCAATGTAAGCTGAGCTAAGTAAGACCCACTTCTTGGGTCTTTGATTTGTCTAATTGTCCCCAGCTGTACACTGCAAACGCATGATGGAGATCCGGAGAGACTTAGCTTTTCCCTGGAGAGACCTAATTTGGTGGCTTTGTCCTGTTCCTAATGCTTTGAGGAACAGTTCCTATTTTGGTCTGAAATGCCCTGTATACTGTCAGTGTCTTTTTCTTCTTTTTGCCCTCTCACTGACTGCTTCATTGTGTGTCCTGGTTCTCCCAGTAAGAATAATTCTTGAGTACATAGTGCGTGGATTCTTCCTGCTCAGCAGTGGATTTAATTAGGATAGCTAAAGCTGTTGCGACCCTTCTGCTGGAGGCCACTGGGACAGGCCGTGCCTCCTTCCCCTGCAGCTGCCCAACTGCTCACAGCCAGCGATACGAATTTCACTGATCAGTTCTGTGCTCGCAGTTCTTTGCTGAAGACTTCCTGCTTAGCTACATCAGCTAAAGCTACCATTGAAAAGATTAATGGTTTCTAATGTAGATTAAATCAACAGGCAACTCTGGAGAAATGGGAATAGTTAGCTTTAGCTGACAGTGCTGCTCACAAAATGTTTGTGTAACACAGACAAGCAGTGAATGGGGGAAGGGTGGAGGATGGATTTGGGACAGCTTGAATGTCAGGATCTCCCGTTTCTTCACATTCCACTCTCGTCTTTTCTAAGGTTTGGATAAGATAGAGTTCCTGCAGAGCCACGAGAACCAAGAGATCTACCAGAAAGCCTTTGACCTGATTGAGCACTACTTTGGAGTAGAGGATGACTCCGCTTTAGCTCCCCAGGTAGATGAGAACCAGCAGCAATTCATCTTCCAGCAACCTGAAGCCCCTATGGAAGGCTTCCAGCTATAATGTGCCCCAGGCAAAAAGACCACCACAAACTTGCGAGAAAGCAACTGGGAGCAGCAGATTGTCCCATTCCTCCTTGCAAACGGAAGGCTGAACACCCCCTCCACCTCTTAGGAAACAATTCTTCCTTCAAACAACTAGAAAGAGTGCTTAATCCTCATGAAGAAAAGAGGATGTCTTGCACATTTTTTCTTTTTGCTGCTGCATACGTGTCTTTAAAGCAGGTATCTGGGTGGAGGAAGGACACTGAGGTAACAGATTGCACCTCTTGGGTTTTTTTTCTTTGTGGTGATCTCTCCCAAATGTCACTTCTTACCTCGGGTACTTAATAGAGATTTCAGCATTGGGTTGGGTAAGAACAGAAAGTAAGTATTCTGACAAGAATAATTCTGGAAACCTGGGTTGATCTATTTAATTTTTTTTGCACATGTTACTCTTATTAAAGACTCTAATTTGCCAAGAGCAAAGTTTAGCCCTGGCCTTTCTGCGCTCCTCTTTCAGCGGACAGTCCTGTCAGAGCTGGGCCGAGTTCCCTAAAACATACTGTAAACGGACAAAGAAGCGGGAGGCTTCTGGGGGAAGGATCCTTCCTCGTGTCTAGTTTTGTTTTTTTTTTTCTGAAGAACTGCTAGTATTTACAAGGAGAAAAAAAAAAAAAAAAGCACCAAGACCCCAAAGCTGGTCACTACGAAGAGGGCGGGATGCTGGGGTGGTTCTGGAACAGGAAGCACAGCTGCCACGGCACAGGCTTTGCATTGCTACTGATGGAAGCTGCAGAACTGTTGAAATGGTGAAACCCATCTTCATCTTTACTTGAATCTTTCCACACGGATGCGTTTTGGGGTGGAGCGCTGCGGTGCGGCTGCACGGCGCTGCTGCGTGCGGTGTTAACTCAGCAGCAACGGGCCTGAGTCTTCAGGTTTACCTCCTGCTCACAGTCAGAACATGTACATTTTCCTTCAAGAAAAGAATCAAATCTCTGTATTTTTTATATTATATATAGGTAGCTATTTGTCTAATTGGGCTCCAGAGAAAACTATATATTAAATTTCTGTAATTTATGTAAATAGAACACTGTGAGGCAGGTGTACCTGGAAACGACGGCCCCCGAGCTCGCTCACTCGTTGTCCTGCTGCTTCTCCTGTTTACTCACGTACTGTATAACGTAGGTCTGTCTTAAACTGCTCTGCTGGGCGCCAAGGTTTGTTCCTCACAGCCGCGGGCCTGAGGCCGGGAGGGGTAGGCCGGGCCTGCGTGCCCCGCATTGGGTTTGCTGAGTCCGTGACTGTTGAACGAATAAAAACTTCTTCTGTGCAGACGAGTGGGCCGTGCTGGAGCTGTCTGTGCGCCGGCGGGGGGAGGAGCGGGCGGGCAGCGCGGGGCGGCCTCGGCGCTCTGAGGAGAGCGAGTGCCCGCCCAGGCGCCGCGCGGGGCACGCCGGGAGCTGTAGTGCAACGGGAGGGGCGGGAGTCGCGCGCGCGGGGCACGCCGGGAGTTGTAGTCTCGCGGTGCTTGCCGCTTTTCGCCGCTGTCTCCCGGCAGCCCCCGCGGCTCCTCGTCGCTGATTGGTTGGCGGCGCGGGGCGGCGCCTGCGCGATGCGCGCACGCTGCGAGGCCGGGGCCGGAGCCGCTTCCTTCAGCGCGGGGCGGCGGGGCCGGCGGGGGGTGCAGCGCTCTTCTTCCCTCCCCCTCCCCGCCGCTACCCCGCAGCGCCGCCGGTTCCCGGGCGCTGATTGGTTGAGGAGAGGCGGGTGCCTACGTCAGACTGCTGCCGCTGACGCCACGGGGGTACGAGCGTGACGTCATCGTGGAGCTGTGGGAGGAAGGGAGGCGCTGCTGACGTCACGGGGGTCATGTGGGGTGTCGGGAGCAGCCCGGGGCTCCGGGCCGTGCCCCCGGGGAGGGGCGACGCCGAGGCTCCGCGGGGGGACCCGGGGGGCGGCTCAGCGATGCCATCCCCGGGGCAGAGCCGCGGGGCGCGGCGGGTAGGGCTCCCCCGGCTCTGCGCCTTCCTCGTGCCCGGCGTGGCCCTGCAGGGCCCGGCTCCTGCCCGCCCGGCCGCCCCGGCTCCAGCTGCAGTTTCTCTTTCTGCAGGGCTCGCTGAGGCTGAGCGGGAAGAGGCGCGGCGATGAAGAACCAGGGCGGGGAGACCAAGGCGGCCCCGCGGCCCGCAGCCTCCTCCAAAACGAGCGGCGCGCTGGGGCTGGAGGAGAGCGACCCGGCCGAGCCCACCGCGGCGCTGGAAGGTGGGGGGGGTGCACGGCCCGGCCTGGGGCACGGGGCATGGGGCTGGCGCTGCTCCTGTACGAGGGTGGTCCGTTCTGTCCCACTGTTTGACTTGTACAAGGGATTCCAGCAGCAGAGAATCCCGGCTTCTTGCTGTTCCCGCATGTATGCGGTTCCAAAGTCGTCGTTGCTTCTTTTCCACAACGTGGAGTTGGTTCTGACCTGGAAACGATGTGTTTGTCGTTGCTTAGTCCTTCAGTCTCTCATAGAAAGCTCTCCCTGGAGCAGCCCTCCGCGATTGGTTCTGTTATTGGTGCTTGGTAAAACCGATTCCCTGTAAGACAAAAACTGGGTAATTAAGTAGGTGCGTGGTTAAAGTTAGCCTTGCCTTGTATTCTAGTAAATGTGGAATGTAGGAAACGCACGGCGAGTGGAGTTAGTTTAATAACCAGCTGCTGAACGGCTCTGCTGGGAAGGAACTTTGGATGCAGGGAAGTGCTGAAGGATGTGCTGCTGACTTTCCCTAAATGTCTGCTGCTGGGGATAGGATATGCTTGGTCTGAGACAGTACAGCTGCTCTTATACGTGAGGAAAGAGGCTAATTCAGATTATAAAATCTATTGTTGTGCAAAAAAGCGTGGCTCTAGGGATATTAGCAGGCTAGGCTGCTCCTCCGAGGGAAAGCTCGCACACAACCTGCTTTCGTTAGAGGATGGTGGGGAGGGGGCAGCTCTTGCTCTTGACAGATGTCAGGGGCTTGGTCATGCTCTTGTGATCAAAAGAGAAGCTGTTAGGAATGCACCTCCATTGTCAGGGCAGCTGGCTGGAGGCGCAGCCTGAACAAAGCGGCTTGTGTGCTGGGAGTTTAGCCTGCCCTGGTGCAGTGAGGTGCTCGGGGAAACCTTCCCTTTGCTGTGTGTTTGTAGAGAGCAGAGAGTAGATGGTGTGGAGAAGTATTATGCTTTTGTGCTTGTATCCCCCACAGCTCCTCTCGCACAGGAGGACACAAAGTCCTCCCGGCCTGCCGTGCGTGATGTCTCTGAAGAGCTAAGCAGACAGCTTGAGGACATCTTGAACACATACTGCGTGGATGCCAGCCAGGAGGGTCCGGGCGAGGACGGCGGGCAGAGTGAGCCCGCAGAGCCTGAGGAAGTGGAGAAGTGTCGCAGTGAGTCCCCGAGGAACGGAGAACAGGAGTCAGGCAGCCCCGAGATGAATGGGGAGAAGGAAGGCACGAAGGGGACTGAAGAGTTTCGACCTGGAGAGGAGTGTGGGGAGCGGGATCAGAAGAAAGCTCAGGAAAAGAAGAAAGCTAAGGGCCTGGGTAAGAGATTTCCTGCTGTGGTTGTGCTGCCAGCCTGAGAACTTTGGTGCAGACATGGCTTTTATACTGCACTAAGCGCCATTAGAGAAACAAATGCCTTAGGTACGCGTTTGGAAATACCACAGCATCTTATTCTTGTGGCATGGAAGGAAACATAGAGTGTTGCAAAGACTGACCAGTCCTGGGTGCTGCTGCAGCCAGTGAATTGTGCAGATTTCCCCCCTGCTGGACACAGCTTTGTCTGGTTAGCCCGTTGGTGGTTCCATACTCTGATAACCAGGTCTCTCCTCAGCTGCTTCCATTGTTCACCTCCTGTATGCAGTGAAATCTGGGGGGAAAACCCCCAGATAGGCACTGGAGATGGGAGCTCTGGGCCAGAGGGGTCAGAGATGTGAGACCTGGTTTGTCTCTCCTGTCCTTACCTTCATAAGCCAGAACTCTGTGTAAGTGATATTATCTTTCTGTTTAAATATGTGTCTCCCTCCAGGCAAAGAAATTACTTTGCTGATGCAGACCTTGAACACCCTGAGCACACCAGAGGAGAAACTGGCAGCACTGTGCAAGAAATACGCTGAGCTGGTGAGTCCTTGTTTCTTCATTCCAGGCTCTGGGGCAGTGGGAGGACACTGCTGCAGCGAGCACTGGGACAGCTGGCCACGTGCTCAGAGCTCTGCTCTGTTTAAGCAATGTATGCATGGAGATCCTGAAGGAATGTGCACTTCTGACAAATTCCAGTAGGATGCTAATTCAGAAAGGAGAAAGGCTGTGTGCAGGGAAACCATGGGCTCTGTTTTGTTCCTACTGTGCTTTTGTATTATAAAGCTCTTGTCCTCCTCTCAGAGTACTCAGAACACCTATTTGATCCCTGTGTGCCCTTATATGGGCATAGCATTGCCCTGGTCTGTTTGGCTGCATTTGTGCCCTCTGCTCTCCTACCCTAGCTGGAAGAGCACCGTAACTCCCAGAAACAGATGAAGATTTTGCAGAAGAAGCAGACACAGCTGGTGCAAGAGAAGGACCACCTGCAGAGTGAGCATAGCAAGGCCATCCTGGCCCGCAGCAAGCTGGAGAGCCTGTGCCGTGAGCTCCAGAGACACAACCGCACCCTCAAGGCAAGTGTCTCTTGGGGCTGCGCCAGGAGCTGCTTCATCCCAAACACTTGGGTCGCCTGCTGTGGGCCTGTGAGCCGCTGTGACAGACTGACTTTTAGGAGTTGTTGCCCACAGTCTGATGTCTGTAGCAAGGCTTCAGTTTTGCTGTTAATCTGTCAGCTTGCAAGGGATAGGAGGGGAGGGGACTGACCCGTGTAGTCTTATTTTGAGGGAGGCGGTGTTTTGTGGGCTTGCTCAGCTCTTGGAGTGAAGGATCTGCCAAGCAGTGGCCCACAGTGCCTTCCTGATTGAGACCAGCAGCAGTGGGAAGTCGGGTGGGTTCAGAGCATCACTGCCCAGGGAAGTTTGCTCACCTGCCTGCCCAGCACAGAGGCTGATGTGGGCTTGCTGTCTGCCCTCCTGACACAGGAGGAGGGTGTCCAGCGAGCACGGGAGGAAGAGGAGAAACGGAAGGAGGTGACGTCCCACTTTCAGGTGACCCTGAATGACATCCAGCTCCAGATGGAGCAGCACAACGAGAGGAACTCCAAGCTGCGCCAGGAGAACATGGAGCTCGCAGAGCGGCTCAAGAAGCTCATTGAGCAGTATGAGCTGCGGGAGGAGGTGGGTCAGGCCTGGCATAGCCTGCTGTGGTGCACCCATTCTACCTTGTGGAGCGTGTTTCCAGGGCAGAAACTGTTGCTGGAGGGGAGACAGAGCCCTTGGGCTTTGAGGTCATTCCTTGGGATCTCTGCCTCATGGGTAGCAGGGCCGTGGCCAAACGTGTCAGTGACTGGTGGCATTTCCCTTGGCAGCACATTGATAAGGTGTTCAAACACAAGGACCTGCAGCAGCAACTCGTGGATGCCAAGCTCCAGCAGGCACAGGAAATGCTGAAGGAAGCAGAGGAGAGACATCAACGGGAAAAGGACTTTGTAAGTCTTAGTGATTCTCTACTGGTTGTAAGCATTTAGCTGTCTGCCTTGTTTCTTTGTGGAGGTTGGGTCCCTGAGTGTGGAGCCCTCACCAGATCAGGCCAGCTGTGTATGCAGCAGAGACCATTCCCCCAGCTGCCTCAGAAGCAAGGCTGGAGCCCTGTGCTGTTGGTGGTGTTTCTCCCAGCCCTGTGCTGTCTCCAGGCCAAGCACCAGCAGTGTATGGCATTTTGAGAGCTTTCCCTGGCGGCAGCGAGGTAACTGCTTTTGCTCTTCCCTAGCTGCTGAAGGAAGCTGTGGAATCACAGAGGATGTGTGAGCTGATGAAGCAGCAAGAGACTCATCTCAAGCAGCAGGTGAGTTACCTGGTTTGTGTGTGCTCAGTCTGGTCATTTGTTTTACCCTTCCTCCCTTGGCAGGGAGCAACCTGAATTTCCTTAACGTGAAAAACACAGAGGGAGGATTGCTCTTGAGTTTGATATTTCTGTGCCTGTGTGAAGCACAGTGTGAGATGAAACCTCCTTCAGCTTTTCCTCCTTGTGAGAGAAAGGGGCTCTGGTTTTACCAGTGTGTTTCCCAGTGCTGGGAGCAGTTGTGTGATCACACTTCACTGAATCAGACCCAGCAAGGGCTTCCTGCCAAGGCCAGGAGATGTTTGGAGAACACATCACTCTCTAAGGGTGTTTCCCTAAGAAAGAAGAAATATTGTTCCACATTCTCCAGTGCCTAATGCTGGCAGAGCAGCCCCATGCTGCAAGTTTGTTAGTCATAACGCCCAGTCACAAGATGACTAGCTCATTTCTTGGCTGACACCTCCCCGCTCCTGGGAAAGGCCATCAGGAGGTGCCATGGTGAGGAGCTGTAACCCTGTCTCTCCCTGCAGCTGGCTCTCTACACAGAGAAGTTTGAAGAATTCCAGAACACCCTTTCCAAAAGCAGTGAAGTGTTCACAACATTTAAGCAGGAGATGGAGAAGGTAGGTATTGCTGTCACTGCCTGGAAGAGTGTGCGTGTGCGAGGGGGTTACTGCCTTTCTCCTCACTTATTCTATGAGCTGGATAAGCAGCAGCTGTATTGTATTGTTGGTATTAAAATCAGCCACTAATTGATTGCTGATAGAAGGTGAATGCTGGACTCGTGTGGTGATGGCTGTACCCCTCCTGGACCAGAAAAAGCAGCGCTACCGCTGTCTCCTGGTTTATCGTTGGTGTTTCCCACCAATGTAGCTGGCTGCAGTAGGGCAAGGAGACATTTCCCAGGACAGCAGGATCTTGCTGTCAGCCCTGGGAAAGTGGGTGTCCATTTGAGTGTACACAAGATGTACATGACTGCATTATTCTGGCTTACTTGCTGCCTTTTTGTCACTGTTTTGCAGATGACAAAAAAGATTAAGAAGCTGGAGAAGGAGACCACGATGTACCGTTCCCGCTGGGAGAGCAGCAACAAGGCTCTCTTGGAAATGGCTGAAGAGGTAAGGAGGCTCTGGCTGTTCTGTGCTGAGCCAGGCAACTGAGCGGTCTTTCCACTTGAGCTTCCCTTTGAAGTTTCATCTCTCTTCCTTTCTGCCTTTGTCCCCAGTGTGGTAGAGTCTGAACTGCTTCTCTGTTTGCAGAAAACCCTTCGGGATAAAGAGCTGGAGGGGCTTCAGGTGAAAATCCAGCGCTTGGAGAAACTGTGCCGAGCCCTGCAAACAGAGCGCAACGACCTCAACAAGAAGGTGCAGGACCTGTGTGCCCACGTGCCCCGGGCAGACGTGGACCTGACAGAGCCCCTGAAGGACACATCCCGGGAGGGCTCCGAGGCAGCAGCCGGAGGTGCCCCAGCAGAGCAGCGTCTGGCTGAGGACTGCCTTCACTCGGGAAAGCCAACACACAGCACAGATCCTGCAGAAAGCCTTGGAGAACTGAGCATAGGAGCCCTGGGGCAGAGTGGGACTGAGGAAGGCACTCAGGGCACCGACTGAGCCTGCTACGTGGTAGGCGGAAGTAGGGCGAGGGAGGGTAGCATGAATGTTTCCAGGCTCCATCTGAAGCTCCTCTCCTGGTTCTTGGACAGGTGCAAGAGGACGGCCCTCCTTGGGCTATGAAATTTCCTAGCTTAGGTTTTTGGAAGGTTTTTAAAATTTTATATATATATATATATATACACATAGGTGATGTGTGTGTGTGTGTATATATATACATGATACATAAAATATGTGCAGGGCAACATACACTTTATATATGAATATATATGAAACCTAGAATGACCCACCTCCCTGCGTGTGCGTGAATAACTAATATATGGAGACTCAACTGATTGTCCCTTTCACTAAAAGACCTTGTCATTGGCAGGCTGCGACTCCCCTAAAATGTAGTGCAGCACAGGAAGGCAAGGGCACGGATCAGCCCTAGCCCTCCAGCTCATGGCACCAGGACAGTGGGACATGTCGCTTCCTCCACCTTCACGGCGATGCTCTCTCATTGAGTGAAAGCAAAAGAGCTGAGCAAGGGAAAACACAAGCATTTCCCAGCGCTGGATTCTCCCTCCCTGCTCTGCATCAAGCAGGAGGTAGCTCCTGGACTTGCTGTTGCTTTCTCATGCTCTGGCTGGCAGCTCTCTCTCGAGCAACACAGTCCGGTTCCCTTCTTGTATGGGTTTTATGTATTGAATGGGGACGGAAAAGCAGAGAAACTGGGGACACCTGGTTTGCCCAGGCCTCCTGCAGGGCCTTTGCTCTTCCTTGAACCTGCCAATGTTTCAATAGCCTTATGATTCACAGTTGCCTCTTTGCTATACGCACATGTGCACAAGTATATTAAACAGTTAATCCAAAGGTCTAATTCCGAAGTGTTTTGCACAAGCACGTGTGATTAGTTGTGTAAGGGGATAGGGACATCCTTGTAACTGAACTCCCCTGCCCTGCCTCAGGACCATCCCTTGCTGTTGAGTGGGGTGGTCTTGGAGGTATTCATGGATCAAACTCGTGGCTGCTCCATGACCTGCTGCTGAAGCTGAATCGCTGGGACCAGCGCGAGGATGGTGCTGTGGGCTGGTTCCTTCTGCAGCATCAGACCCCACAGACAGGCTGTGCTGGTGCTGCCTAGGCCTCTCCTTGTTTCCCTCTCTGCTTTTTCAGAACAGCATCTATCAAATGCTGGCAGTCACCTAGTCTGAGCTGCTGCTGCTGTGTCTGGGAGGGCTTTGATGGGCACCTGAGGCAATCTGGCACAGGGCTTGGGGGATTTCTCCTTAGTTTCTCAAGACTTTTGTTTTTCACTGCTCTTCTGGGAGACATCTGCTTGCTTGAAAACCTCTTGCTGCAGCTTCTCTTTACAACAGACTATTTTCAGCATTGCCTTCCTTTTGCGTGAAGCTGAATTGAGCTGGCCTGAGCTGTTCCTCTCAGTGAATGCATTCAGCGGAACAGTTTTGGTTTCTTTTCTGGTGACAGCTGCTCTTGCATCTTCTCTCTGCAACTGTACAGTGCCCTTGCAAAGGACCTGCCCTCGGAGCTGCCTGCAGGAGGTGCTTCTGCATCCCCCTTTCTTCCATGGGGATTCCAGAGAGTTCGAGTCTAATGAAGGAGGCTGTTCTGAGTCTAATACGCCTCCGCAGAGCCACAGTCTTGAACATCCACTGGGGTGCGCTCCCTGGGGTTTTCTGGGCTTCTTCTGGCCCTACAGTGCCAGCGTCGCTTCCTCTTGCGCGAGTTGCATCTGACTTGGGCAGGAGCCTTCTGGAGCAAGCAGATGTGGCTGGGGAGAGGGCTGCAGCCTGGCTCTGGATTTCTCTTTCCTGCCCTTTCAGTCAAAGAAAAGTCTCATAGAAAATCACCAACACCCCCTCGCTTTTTTTTTTCCTGTTATGGTACAGATAACCTCTGTGGGTGGCTGGTGTATGTATCTTCGTATCCAATAGAAATGCCCACAAACTCGCTGCTGCTGTGTGTGTTATTTCTCATTCATTAAGGACCATGTTTGGGAGTGAAATTTGGGACACTGAGTCATAGAATGGAGAAGCTGGGGGAGGACCTTCAGCTGCAAAGCTGCTGGCAGATCTGTGCCTATGGACAACTGGGGGGCGGGGCTCCGTGCCCAGGACACTCAGCACCAGGCAGTTTGTTGCTCTTCCCTCCCTGTGATCTGGGGGCCCCATCAAGGGCCCCCACTGCCCCCATCCCTGTGGTCCTGTGTGCCAGAGGACTGCAGCAAGGGCAAATCCTGCAGTCACACAAATCCGGTGATGCTGGGGAGTCTTATGGTAAACCCTGGATGGTTTAAGGGAGTGGCAGGGAGTGACATTCCCCCCTCTTTTCTACCAGGATGCTCGTAGGGAAGACACCCGAGTGCAGACCCCACTACCTACCCCAAACCCTCACTGTGTGCACATGGCTGCTGCATCTGCTCCAGCTGTGCAGAAGGGAGGGCCGGATCCTGCCTTCCCCACATGATGCTGGTGCTGAGCTCCAGGGCCACCCGCACACTGTGGCCACTCCCGTGGGCAGTGTCCAGCACTGCCCGGCAGCGTCCAGCAGTGTCCATCCAGCAGGGCCCAGGGCTGTGCTGAGGCTGGAGGAAGTTCCCTTTCCCTTTAAATGCAAATCACAGCCCCAGGGCTGCGGGAACACTGTCAGTCCAGCGGTCCTGGGGACGCAGCCGGGTGGCACCGAAGGCTGGAGCAGGGTCTGGCACAGGTCAGTGTCTCCATTGCGCTGTGGTGTTTGGGGTGTGGGGCTGGAGCCCGTAGACAAATGGGCTCCCGCAGCACCCACCGCATAGCCCTGTCCTGCCACCACCAAGGGCCCAGGTGGCAGAGAAGCTCGGTGGGAGATGAAAGACGCTGGGGAGGGTGCGAGTGTGTTGGGTCCCTCCTGTAGTCTCTGCCCTAGCTCCGGGTTAGGGCATCTGAAGTCCTTCCCTGCCCCATGGGGGCTGAAATCCTCTTTTCTGCAGCTCCGGGAGAAGACGCTGAAGAGTAATCCCCGGCTGGGAGTTCCCCGGGTGTTTTTCAGATCCCAGGCTCTGCTCCATGCCGTGATGCCCCCATGCAGACCAGGATAACGCAGCCTGGGCCTGGCTGCTGACCCCAGCAAGTGTGGGCTGAGCACTGTCTGTGGCTTCCCGGCTGCTGCGAGGACCAGAAGGCCCCACGTGGGGAAGTGCTGCCGAGATCTGTGTCCATCCTTGTCCTGCTCAGGTGCTTCCCCTGTGGCTCTCGATTCTCTCTGGGATGGAGGAGCGGAGGAAGAAGCGGAGCCCCAGGGGTCAGCCGGCATCACGGCTTCTGCCCACCAGCAAGAGCACATCCTTCGCGCTGCCGCTGCCCGCCCTGCCCTCACAGCATGCCAGGCCACGGCGGTCAGTGCTGCGGGTGGGAGGAGAGACCATCCCCTGTGGCCCCTCCAGTGCTGGGGGGGTGGTCTGGTGGTGTCACATTGCCCGTGTCCTCCACACAGGGCAAGCAAGGAGAGGGTGAGGGCAGGGGCAGCGCGGGGGGCCCCGCTGCAGCACAGCTTCCTCACCGAAGTGTCCGACGTGTGTGAGATGGAGGGCGGGCTGCTCGGCCTGCTCAGCGACTTCCACTCGGGCAAGCTGCAGGCCTTCGGTGAGGGGCCGGGAGCCGGGGGGTGCGGGGGTCACACTGGTGGGTGGTGACAGCTCTACGTGCGGGTGCAGGGAAGGAGTGCTCCTTCGAGCAGCTGGAGCACGTGCGGGAGATGCAGGAGAAGCTGGCGCGGCTGCACTTCGGCCTGGACGTGTGCGTGGAGGAGCTCCCGGAGGAGCAGAAGAAGGTGGCGGCTGACAGGAACCTGGACCAGCTGCTGGCACATGTGAGTGCCATCTCCTCACCATGTGCCCGGGCCTGGAGCGCTGCTGGGCGTCCTCGCCCCCTCCCCCACTGCCTCAACCTCTGCCTTTGCCTCCCACAGCTGGAGGAGCTCAGCAGCTCCATGTATCCTGCACGGGCATGGGGCGGTGGTGGTGGTGGTGGTGGTGGTGGTGGTGCTGGGGACACGGCATCCCGCCGCGCTTTCCCTTGACACCAGCCCAGTCAGAAGCTGCACCTGGCGGAGAGCCCCAGCCCTGAGGAGGCCGCGGCCTGACGCAATGCCGGCCCTGCTGCGGGGAGGCGGCCCCGCGGGATGGGAGAGAACAGGACGGGACAGCGGGTTTCCCCCGGGCCCACCCTGCGGGGCCGATGGCAGTGACACGTCGCTCACCGGGTACAGGGTCACCGAGCCCCCTCACCCCCCCGCCCCGCCCCGCCGCCATTTTGGCGGGCCGCGCACAGTGGTGCTGTGACATCATCAGACGGCGCCGTTACGTCATCGGACGGCGTCCCGTTGTCACGGAGGCGATGGAGGCGGCGGTCCCGGCTCCGGACCCGCGGGAGGAGGCTGAGGAGTGGCGGCGGCGGCTGCTCCGCTCAGTGACCCGGCTGCAGGTGGGGCCGCGGGAGGGCTGGGCCGGGCCGCGCTTCATTAAAGCCGCACCTCGCTCCGTACCCGGCCGTGCTTCTTCTTTCTCGTGGGGCCGAGAGCTGGGCGCTGAGGGGCTCCTCCCTGCTCTGCCCGCAGGCCTGCGTCCGGGGCTTCCTGCTGCGGAGGCGGCTGCGGAGCGTGCGAGCGGAGTACGAGGAGGTGGTGAGGGAGATTGAGGGGGACCTGAGCGAGCTGCAGTGGAGGGGCCTCTATCTGCCCAGGCCCATCTTCGTCCCCGAGGTTCGTGGTGGCACTCCTCTCTCGGATGTGTGGGGTGGGCTGGGTGCTGCAGCTCTGGGGGTGGGATGCTGGGTTCTGTGGGTCCGTGTGGCACCAGCAGCGATGCCTTCACAGCCTCATCACTGAAGAAAAAGTGGTGGTTACACAGCCAAGGCCAGCTTTGGTCTTCCCGTGCTGTCACCCAGTCCCTGACTGAGGGTCCTGAGCATTGTGTCCTGCGGGTGAAGCTCAGCCTCCAGCCAGACATGGGACCTGCACAAGTGATTCTGTACAAACTGCCTCCGTGCACTGACCTCACATCAGTTAGCGATGGCTGAGCGCTACTCTGTAATGCATGTTCCAGTCCTGAGAGAAAGGCCTGTGGCAAAGCTTGCAATGGTTCAAACCAGAGCACGTCAGGTGTTGTGGCAGAGCTGCTGGTAGTGGCAGGTCTCTGGCTAGGGCAAAGCACTGCCCCACAGCAGAGCTGCCTTTCAGATCTTTCTACTTTTTTTTTTTTTTAATGTCTGTTCAGTTTTTCACGTGTCTCCTAGAAGCCAATGAAAGGGAAGTGCTCAGCGATGCAAGAACCTGTATCAAGTGACAAGGACGGCACAGAGAAAAGACAGCAGGAGCTGGATGTTTCCAAACCGGAACGGGATTGGGGCTGTAGCACTAGCGTGAAACCTCCAGCCCAGCTGCAAAGCAAGAAAGAACTGAGTTCCGAGGGTGAATGTGATGTAGCTAGCCCCCCAAATCTAGGGGCTGTTGCAGGTAAAAGCTCTGCAAAAAGGTGCAGTGCCCCGGCACAGAGCAAGGAGTGGCAGAACACCAGCAGCATTTCATCTGTATGGGACAGCGCTGACCTGGAACCAGGGTCCCTCAAAGCCTGCCTGGGTAAGAGACAGCAGTCCCTGCACAGCACGGTATTCTGTTTGGTGGTTTGAATAACCACGTGCAGGCGACAAAGTAGGTCTTTGGAGAATCAAACTCTTGAGACTGCACTGGAGAGGTCAGAATAACTCATTGCAGGAGAGAGATACAATTTAAGTATTTTAGCAATAGCTTCTTCTTCCAATTCTTTGCAGAAATTCCCCTTGTGGATGTAAAGGAGCTTCCCCGAACTCGGTCTGGCCTCCAGTCCTTCAGAAATCACTTGATCATGGAGCTGCTGTGGTTGCAGCAAGCTATTAACAGCCGTAAAAATGTAAGGGCTTGTCTCTGCCTCTTGGTCAGAGGGGTGCGGTCTGCGGTGGGATGAGAGGTTGGGTGGTGATAGTCTGGTTTCCTCAGGTTTGCCATCAGATGATGGCAGTGTTTGATTGTTGTTTTTTTTTCTCCTTCTGTGAGAGTGGGGGAAAAAATGAAAAAGGAAAACAGAAGCTGTTAGATTTGGCTATAAGCTTAGCTTCTGTCCTTCGACAGAGATGTTGCTGTTTGATAAGTGTTGTGACTGTATAATACAGTAACATACACCTAGGAACCATCTAACTTAGCAAGCTGCTGTTTGCACTGGTTAAGGTGAAGTTCATGTGAATCTTCTGGCCAAGTGTGATGACTTTGGCTAATCTGCAGGTGCTTTCCTGCTTCTGGGTCTCTGAGATTTAATTGCTAACATTTGATTTTCTTTCTCTTGCAGTACCTGAAGCTGAAACAGAGGCTGGAGTCTCCTGGCAGCTAGGAAGGCATTCCTGAGCATGTGGGACATTTTGTACTGTTGTGGAGGAGCAGAAGAACTGCAGCACCAAAGTCACAACGTGATTTCACAGACAGCAGCATCCTGGGGGAACGCCAACTCTATGAGCTGATGTTCTCCTCATCAGATTCATGTGGCAAAAGACTTTTATTTCTTTCAAATGTTAATATTTGGTCAAAGCAGGGATTAAGTGATGTTGTGACACTAAGGAGGTTATGTGCCTTGGAGGGATTCCCAGGGAGTCCTCCCTCCACAAGAACCCATCCTAAGGGTAAACTGAGGCTGGGAAGATTGTCACAAAAGTTCCTCGTTGACCAGCTCATTGCTTGTGGTCGAATTAACATGCCTGAAGGCCACAAGTGCTTTGACTCTGTAGGAATTAGTTCTTCTCCACTCAATTGTGGGTGACCTATACCAGTATCTGAACTGTATTTTTGGGATGGCTCTGTTTATGTCATATCTCTGCAATGTCTGGGACCTCCAAGTGCTCATTTTGACCAAGGGCAATCTGTTCAATGCAAGGGGCAGTGTATTTGCTGTGGTGTGTTTGTCCAATGTGTACAGAATGGAAACCTGCTGCATGTTTCATACAGGTAGCAAGTGATGGCAATGGGATGACAGCTTCTGGGCATTGCTACTCCGGATGAGATGCGAGCTGCCACCAAAGATACTGGCACTGCACCTCTCAACTGCTTTATTTGAGCCTCTTGGCCACGGTAGTTAGCTTGGGGTGAGGTGAGGCTTAAAGAGCCGTGTGGTTCCTGGTTCTCAGGTGACAGTGTTTGCAGGTTGTTTGATGTGGCCTCCAGCCTGGCCCACAACTTCCTGGTGTTGCAGCCGTGGTGACGGACAGTTGCTCAGGGGACTGATGAGGAGGGACAGCAGAACATAAAGGCAGCTGGTCAGAAGGGCGTAGGCTCAGTGGGAGACCTGCTGGAGCTCTCCTCTGTGCTCTCTGTTGGTCTGTCTGCCTCTCTGGTCAGTGAGGCTTCCCTGACCCATGGGGAATGAGCTCCCGTGGCTTAGCTCTGGCTCATCCAGCCAAGAACGTGGTGGTGTATCGCAACGGTGACCCCTTCTTCCCCGGGAGGAAGCTGCTTGTGAACCGGCGGCAGTTCCTGACCTTTGAGGCATTTCTGAATGAGGTGACCAAGAGCATTCGTGCACCCTTGGCTGTGAGGAATCTCTACACACCCAGGCATGGCCATCGCGTCGCTGAGCTGGACGACCTGCAGGATGGGTGCCAGTATGTGGCTGCGGGCTTTGAAAAGTTCAAAAGGCTCGAGTGAGTAGATGGTCCCTTCGGTCTCTGGGTTTGGTAAGCAGCTCTAGATCACCTCTGCAGGGAATATTTTGAGGTGTGAATGGTGGGGGGAATAGGTCAAAGTGGTGCAAACCCAAAGAAAAGTGGAGAGAGATTAGTTTCTTTTCCTAATGGAACTTACTGAATGTATTTCAGGTTGCTTGAAAAATGCATGTATTCCTGACAAGGTCACCAGCTCTCAGAAGAAAAAATGCTGGGGGAGACGTGCAGTCTCCAGCTGGCTGCGCGTGATTGGTGCTGCTTTGCCTCGCATGTACCTTGTTTTGTGGGGTGTGGGAGGTTCTAGCAGAGTTGCCAGCCACAGTTTCCGTTCTGATAAGTACTGTTGCTTTTGTTTTGTGGAGGTTTCTTTTGTTTTCTAATTCTGCATGAAGTAGAACTGTTCTGGTTCATCCTGAAATACAGAGGGCTAAAGAAATTCTGGCATCATTTCAGTCTTGAGGGGATGTGTGAGATGTGTGTGTTGGGTGAATTTGGCTCCCTGACTACATATTGCATTCTGTTGAGGAGGTGGTCCAGGCTGGATTTAGCAGTAGTCAGTCCTTGTAACAGCAGTCAGTCCTTGGAGCCTTGATCAGTGCTTAGCTCAAAGGAATAAAATGTTCTGGATGTCTTTACTGTGGATATTTGAAATAGTCTGTGTTTGACTGGGAGTTTCTTAAATAGACTTTAATGTGAAATTGTGGAAGCTCATGAGATGAAGTACGTGGAGGATTTTTTTCAAACATGACCCAAATAATAAACAGACATATTGGCAATGAATCAAGACAAAGCAGTTAGACATTTTCTCACTGCTGTTCAGTCGCGGCCTGGTTGGTACATGGGAGTGTCATCTTTTGTTCTCACAGCTATTTAAATTATGGAAGGAAGGAGCTCCATGGGACAAGCAACAGCAGCGGTGTGCAGGTGAGTCTGAGCTGAGTGTGGACAGGCAAGAACACAGACTGAGCTGGGAGGTATGGCTGAGAGCTGGCACTGGTGGAACAAAGTTGAGATTTAAGACTGCAGTATGTCCAGTAGAGATCCTGTGAGAATGACACAGGAATCAGTAGGATGATGTGTGAGATGATGCAGGGGCTGCTTAACACTGAGGGGAAGAAGGATCTGCTCAGAGGTTCCGGAATGCACTCAAGTATGTGAAGGACCTCCCCAGGCCTTCATGTTGCTGACAACAAACCCCCACCTAGCAGCAGGGAGTGTGAAGGCAGGGTAGGAACCTCCTGGTGGAGAAAATGGAACAGACCTGGGAAGCTTTGTGCCAGAGCTGTCTATCTTTTGTGCACTGAACTTGTCTCTAGACCTGCACCGTAGCTCCCTGGAAGTCAAACGCTGCAGTGCGATGGCAGAAGCCCACCCACCTCACAATACAGTAAGTGCTCAGTGTTTTCTCCTGGGAAGGTATTTGGGAACGCTTTTGGAGGCTGAAGTAGGGAATTTCTGTGTGAGATCCTGAGAATCGTAGATTCATTAAGGTTGGAAAAGGCTTCCAAGATCATCTAGTCCAACTGTCCACCTACCACCAATATTTCCCCACTAAGCCATGTCCCTTAGTGCTACATCTACACGTTTCATGAACACTTCCAGGGACGGTGACTCAGCCACCTCCCTGGGCAGCCCATTCCAGTGCCTGACTGCTCTCTTGGGGAGGGTTTTCCTAATATCCAACCTGGATGCTGCCCCTCAGGGACAGTTCCTTCCTTCTACCAGAGCTATTTGTTGTAAACATTGTGTGAATATGTGCCTTTTTTCCCCTCTTCCACATACCACCTCATCTGGGGAAACAGAACAGAAATGCCTGTGGCTCAGTTACCGATTTCAAGGTGCTAGTGACACTGAAAAGCTGCCAGGGGCAGAGAATTGATGTCTTCATAACTGTTATTAAAACATTCCTGCTCACACTGTCTCATGGCATGCTCTGGATTGTTTCTACTGTAGTGTTTTTCGGAATGGGGATTTGTTGAGCCCTCCTTTCCAACTGATGATCTCCAAGAGCACTCTATTGCAGTGGGACGCACTCCTGGCTATGCTGACAGAGAAAGTTGATCTGTGCAGCGGAGCTGTTAGCAGGTGGGTATTGGGGCAGGGCATTGCTGGGTCTTCTTTCATTATATCCAGTAATACAAGCAGCACTTACTAGTATGCAGGACCAGGAGTTTAGATGCTTCTGGCATGCTTTGGCAATTTCTTTTACTTTTCAGTTTTCCCATCTTTAAATTGAGGATAACACCAGGGATAATCTTGGTCCTGATTACCGCTTTGCACTTGTTTGCTTCCACACTGAGGAGTTGTTCTCTGTATTGTCACTTCCCCTTGTATTGCTCTGCACCTTTTGCTGTCTCTTTCCTGAGGCTCTGCAGGCTGGATGGCACGCAGGTGTCCAGCGGGGAGGAACTGGTGAATGGCAACTACTATGTGGCAGTGGGAACAGAGGAGTACAAAAAGCTGCCTTACTTGGAGCTGCTGGTGCCCCAGGACTCTGCATGCAGGACACTCTGGTATGTAGGCTATGGCTGAGAGGTTTAAAGAATCATCTTGGTGGTCTTCAACTGAAGCCATCCTTCCCATAGCCTTCCCATTCAGTGCTGTCTGCATCAAGGGCTGAATTCTGCTTAATGAGATGGAAGTTTAGGAAGAAAGAATGTGGCTTCAAAGCTTTCAGTGTTAAGTGCCTGGGACAGACAAACACACAAAGGTGGAGGCACCCGTTGATCTGGTGTGAGAAATAATTTTCTGCCCTGGTCAGAATCTCGCACTGCTGCAGGGACTAGAGAACACATCAAACAATAGTTTAGAGCAATTGCTTGGGGAAGTCGTTTTGTTTTCTCACTTTGAGTTTACAAATTACTGTGCTTCCCCGTAGAGTGTGTAAAGCTGAAAGTAACCGCCAGGGGGAGCTTCAGAAACCAAAGGACAGGGTGTAACTGCAGGGCTGTGCATTTTAGGAAGTCAAGAGGTTGATTTCTGGGTCATGAACATTTCCCTTCTTCTGGATCGTGAGAGTAACAGCTCCCTCCTACAGTAAGCATATAAGACTTTCCTGGTTTTTTTTTTATTTTTTTTCTGGAGGGGTTCCCACTTCTATCCTTACTCCTTTTCCAGAGAGCTGCAGAGACTGCAGAAGAATTTATACCAAAAGCCAAAATGATATACCGCAGTATTTATTCCGCTTCATGGTTCTGTGAAATGTGTAAGATCCCTCCTGGCTGCTTTCAGATCTGTTATGTTAACGTTCCATACCCCCAGCTGTGACTTGTTAAGCAGGACTTGCCCGTATCCAGGTGAAGCTTTGAAGCTGACTTGTAATAAACGTGTTTTTTCTTCTTAGCACAAAAAGGCATGGACTAAGGGCAAATCACAAAACGCTGTCTCAGGGAAAAGGGACAACAATGGTTCTGAAGATGAAAAGCACTGAATGATGTTTTCCTTGGCAGTAAAACTACTCTGAAGAGTTAAAGGACTGTGATGAGAGGACAGTTAGGTAAACTGCTCTCTGCACTGCTGCAGGTAACAAGAGGCGAGTATGAGGTCAGTGTAACACCACAGACTGGAGAAAGTTTCTGACGTATTAACAAACTTTTCTGAAATCAAGCACCCTAATTATCCGGGCCCAAGAAAGAGACTACCAGTGAACAATGAACCAGATGTACAGTTTTGTTAAATGCCAAAAACCTGAAGAACTTTCCTCATCTCTGTGGCGTGATGATGTGGTAGAGAAGATGTCTGCTTTTCTGAACTTTAATTCAAAAAGCAGTTTGTATCCAGACTCAGGAAGGAAGAATTATAATATAATATACTCCTTTACAACAAAATGTCTGCCAGAAAGTTTGTTCTGCGTTAGATACTTCGAAGAAAATTCATAGCATCATTGTCCCTCTGCTTTAGAATGCTTAGGTAATGTTTATAGCAATGAAACCTGCTCTCAAAAATACAGTTTTGTTCCCTGATTTAGGAAAAGACATAATAATAATTAACTGTTGTATTATCCTTGTTTGCACAAGGCTTATTGTATTTCCCTCCCCAGTGTTGCTGATTAATTACAAACGTAACAAAGATCTTTCTTTCTGTGATCTATTTGGTATTTTGGATTATTTCACTGAAAAGATCTTTATCTCCATAATAACAAACTGCACTGTTGTTATTACACAGGTGAGAGGCACTCTACAAGATCCCTGTGGATAAAAGCTGTGTCAAACACCTTGGTGTAAAGGGCTGGCACACTGCAGCTGACAGCAGTCAGGCACTTTCCTGTGCTTGGCCATGAAAGGAAAAGTTCCTAAATAGATTCCTTCTGTAAAAGAGCAGATGGTCCTAGAAGGTCCATTTGAATGATTTATTAACCAATTATTACCCTTCCAGTGCTGAACAAGGCAATTCAATCATCCTTGCCTTGAACGACCCACAGGAAAAAATCCTTAAGACACTAAATAGGATGTCCTTGCAACTTGCCTTGTTCCACTCTGGTACTCAGGGAATATCATCCATGCTTTCAGTCACCCGTGTGTCAAAACAGCTTCCTTGAGGCAACTGAGCCAAATGAGCTGCTGCTGAGCCAGAAGTCCCCTCTTCAGCCATGGGTTACCTTTGAACAGGTTTCCTCTGCT
Organism: Numida meleagris; assembly: GCF_002078875.1. Lineage (NCBI taxonomy): Eukaryota > Metazoa > Chordata > Aves > Galliformes > Numididae > Numida > Numida meleagris. Next base: position 5,343,362 of record NC_034430.1, on the reverse strand, counting down.
CACTGTGCCTTGATCATGAACCAGCTACACAGAGGGTGACTCCCAGGAGGGTGAGCAGCATCCCTGCCACAGCCCCTACAGAAATACAGAATTCTGTGTTGGGAATGTACACAGTTCAACACCAGTCAGTCAGCCCTTGTCACTGCTAAACACATGATTCTCAACTGTGATGGTAACGAAGATAGTGTAAATGGATACTTATACTTATTGCTAATCCTCTATGCCTGCTGTTTTTCAACTTTCAAGTTTCCTGCTATTTTCCAACTTTCAGAGCAGGATAAATGTTAGTGCATGGAGTAAGGGACACAAAGAAGGATGGGTGGTGACATTTTGGGGCTTATGGGACATTTCTCTTATGGTTAAATACATCATTAGGTGAAGGCTCAGGCCTATACATTCTGCTAGCTTACAGTAGCCAGTTCCAGCCAGTTTAAATTCACTAGCCCTACCCACATACGAGTCAGTTTCACTTCCTTTTCAGCTTCCTTGCAAGAACTACTGCTTAAGTACTTACAGTGCTTGTATCAGTATTTGCTGATTTTCAGACTACCAGAAGGGATCACACAACATTTAAGATAGCAAATAGATGCAGAAGACAATGTGACAAAATGTTTCAAGTGCAACTTACTTTTACCACCGATATCCTCTCCCAGAATCCTTCCAGTCACCAGTGTGACTATCAGAGCCAGGGAGTTACAGAGTGGCACTGCCAGGGACAGTTCTAAAATTGAACAATTGTAATACAGTTTGAAATGGATAATCTTGTAAAAATTTTAAGATATGAGTCCTTCATTATAACACATCCACTTAATGTTTAGCCAGAACACCAAACTAATCAGTAATACAGCTCCTCCCAAAATCCTGATCAACCCAGGCCACAAAGCAATTAAAGCTAACCTGCAGATGCCAAGGTGAAGTAAAAGAGGAGTGATCCACATTGGTTGAGCAGAAACGGTACCATGTACTGCAGAAAGAAAACAGGTCTGTTGGTCACTGCATGGAAAACCATCACTACCTCTAGCAAGCAGGCAGCGAAGGAGGCCTGACCCATGCTCAGTGCCACGTTTGGCAGCAGAAATGCAGCCCACTCGTGATTTTGCTGCTAGTCATGACCTCTTCACAGCCTTGGATCCCCAGTCTGCAGAAGGCAGACAGGTCTTCATGTAAAATATGAGGGTTAATGACCTTCTTTCTACAAAATAGTCTGTAAAAAAGTTCTGTATAAGAAGAGCAGTGCTACAGGTGATTAAATTAAACATTACAGAGGATAAATAACTTTTCTGGTAGATGGAAGGTATCAAGTGCAGAAAGAAGCAGAAAGGAATGGTCCCATGACACCTCCCTGGCCCAGGAGCCCAGCTGAGGTCGCACCTTGTAGTTGAGTCCCAGGAAGCTGATCTCGGCCAGCAGCTGCTGTAGGTGGCCCTGGCGCTGCACATCCTCCAGCCCCGCTGCACCCGTCCGCAGGAACGGCCCAGTGCTGCCCCACAGCACAGCCACCAGCACCAGCGCCGCTGCCTCTCCTGTAGCACAGCTTCAGCTCAGCCCTGGGGCCGTTGGCCCAGCCTGCCAGCAGCCCTTCGGCCCACAGCTAGTGTCCCATCACAGAGGGCCCCATGCCAGGCATGCTGCCACAGGCCCCTCTGGGAATGCTCTTGCACGGCCCTGCCAACAGCCATGTTCCCTCATGGAGAGTACCACAGCCCGTGGCCGCGATCCCCCAGCCAAGAAGGCCTGACCTGTGGCCAAGTTTTCCCTTCAGGGAATGCCCCACAGCAGCCCAAAACCATGGCCACATCCCCCTGTAAAGCAGGCTCCTCGCTGCTGCTGCTGCTGCTGCTGCATCCCCCCTCATAGAAGGGCTCTGCCTGTGGCCACATCCCCTCTCAAGAAAAGCCCTTCCCGGGTTTGCCGTGCCCCAGCTCTCAGGCAAAGCCCCTTCTGGGGCCTGCACAGCCGAAAGTCTCAGGAAAGAGCCCGCAGGGCTCCAACCCGCGGCCATTCCCCGCCTCAGGGAAGGGCCCTCAGCCAGCCTAACCCACGTTCGCCCCTCCGGCCTGCGTTCCCCGAGCTCTTGCGGCAGCAACAGCGAGGACCAGAGGCCCCGAGCCTCCTCCCCTCAGCCCGTCTCCCCTTTCCCCAAACCCGGAAGCTCACCCGCGGTCGCCATAGCGACAGCTTCGGACTTCCGCCTTCGCGCGCCCTCTGACCCGGAAGCGGTGCTGCGCGCCCGTCCTCTCGCGTCGGTTCAGGCAGCGCCGCCGCCGCCATGGTGAGAGTGGGAGCGGCGTGGGGTTCGGCCGGGCGGGCTGCTGGTGGCTGGGCGGTGCCGGGCCCCGGTCGGGGTTCCTGGGCTGATGGCGGCTGGCAGCCTGCCGCCCCCACAGCGGCCCGAGAGCCCCGGCCGGGGCCAAGGCCTTGCTTGGCCTGAACGTTAAACGGTGTCTTCCCTCACCCCCCATGCAGAAGCCGATCCTGCTGCAGGGCCACGAGCGTTCCATCACACAGATCAAGTACAACCGCGAGGGAGACCTGCTCTTCACTGTGGCCAAGGATCCTGTGAGTATGGCTGAGCCTGTGAGGGGAAACCATCCCTCCCGTGCGTGCTGGGGGGAAAGGGTGGAGAGATAAAGGAGTGGTGATTAATTAACGGGCGTAATTAATTGGTCAGTGCGGTGAGAAGGGTATTTGAGCTGTTGTATCTTCTCTTAGATCGTCAACGTTTGGTATTCAGTAAATGGAGAGAGACTGGGCACCTACAACGGCCACACAGGAGCTGTCTGGTGCGTGGATGCAGACTGTATCCTTTGAACGGTGAAACCAGTTTGTCCTCTTGTTCCTTAGAGTGATTCAGTGCAGATGGTTTCTCTCAGCTGCTGTAGTGTGGTGAGCACAGCAGCCATACAGCGCCTTTTATTTTCCCTTATGCCATCTCTTGGATATCTGTGCCCCTTTTTCTTCCTGTTGTTTGGAACAATGTGTGCTGCACATCCCGCTTTCTCTCATTTGTGCTTCATTGCTTTTGTTAAGGTGGCCCTGGAAGCACAAAAATGGTGGCTGAGTAGCACAAGGTTTTCCCTTTCTAACATGCGCAGGAGGTAGCAGAGATGAAAACATGCCAAGGTTGTGCCAAGGCAAGAGCAGTAGCCTTTTTCTTTGTCAACCCAAAAGGAAGGTTGTGGGTTTTGTAACAGGAGCGCTTGAACTTGCTGCTGTACGGGAGTATTGCCGCTCCTGTAATGGAAATTGCCCAAGCCCTACAATTTCTCAGTGTAATACAGCTTTTTAATCTTGTGTATAAATACTCCCTGGGTATCTAGATAGTTGGCTTTTGGGGCTGCAGACATGCTGATATTCCCTAACTGCTGACCAAGGGGACACACGACATGTGCTCACTGGCTCTGCAGATAACAGCTGTCGGCTCTGGGACTGTGAAACAGGTAAGGCTCTTCTCTTGCACGTGGCTGTGTCTGACTCACAGCTCTGTCCTGTTCTGGTGTCTGCGTGCAACATGTGCCTGTTTGCCCCCTGAAAGAGGTCTGAGTCCTTTCTTGAGTGTTTGTGTATTTGCCTGGTTTTCAGTGAACACTTAGTCAGTTCACTCACCTCGCTGCCCAAGCACGCGTTTATTGCCTTCCAGTCACCCAACCTGTTTGTCAGCTCTGCCTGATGCTCCTGTCCTTGTTGTGACTGGGCTTTTATTTGATGACTTTTATTAATTTTGCAATGCAAGACCAGATGAAGTGATGGTTTCTGCTCTGTGTTCAGGAAAGCAGCTTGCTCTGGTGAAGACCAGCTCAGCAGTGAGGACGTGTGGCTTTGACTTTGGAGGAAACATCATCATGTTTTCCACGGACAAGCAGATGGGATATCAGTGTTTTGTGAGCTTCTTTGACCTGCGTGACCCCAGCCAGATTGGTGAGGAATCTGGGCCTGTGCCTGCAATTGGGAATAAAGGGAAGTATTGGCTGCCAAGAGCCGGTGCCACTCAGTCTGTCTGTCTCCGTTCTTCCTTCCTGCAGAGAACAACGAGCCTTACATGAAAATCCCCTGCAGTGACTCTAAAATCACTAGTGCTGTGTGGGGCCCTTTGGGAGAATTCATCATCGCAGGACATGAAAGTGGAGAGCTAAACCAGTTCAGTGCCAAGGTCAGTGTGATAAGGAGCAGCATCACCTTCGGGCAGCAATATCTGGGAGAGGATGTTGCAACGTTCCTGTTGTGATCACGAGGCAGAACATGGGCTTTTTGGCTCAAACCAATGGCCTTGTGGAAGGATAGTTAAAATATGTGGCTCTCTTCAGCAAGGCTAAACATACAGATGCCCTCCTTTCTGCTGACAGCGACATCTGAAATTGTTTTTAGCAGAGAAGTTGTGTGTATGCTCGCTTTACTTGCCAGCTCACTGAAGCTGCTTTGTTTACCCTTCAGTCAGGGGAGCAGCTTTCAAACATCAAGGAGCACACCAAGCAAATCAATGACATCCAGACCTCCAGGGACATGACCATGTTCATCACTGCCTCCAAGGATAACACCGCCAAGGTGAGGCCTCCTGCCGGGAATGCGGTGCATTGCTGACATCTGCTTGCAGGAGCCCTGCTCAAAGACATGGCTGCCTCAGAGGTTTGGTCTTTGGGAATTTGAGCACACGTAAAGGCAAAGCTTAGTGGGAGGGTTCAGTGGGAATGGGGAGGCATCACCATGTTAAATTAGCAGCCAGGCATTGGACACAACACTGCAAAAACAAAGGCTGCATATTTGCACCTCCAGAAGGTGACAGAGGTGAGAATTACCTTGGGCTTATATTTTGGGATTCTGGAGAAATGTCTTTGGGATTTGGATGCCCAGGAGTGACTTCAGAGCTGACATCTGCTCATGTGAGGACTGGCAGCCAGGGGTTGGGATTTGCACGAATTACTTGGACTGCTACTCTCTTCCTTTTGCATTTTAGCTGTTTGATTGCACAACACTGGAACATCTGAAGACATTCCGGACAGAGCGACCAGTGAACTCTGCTGCACTGTCCCCCATTTTTGATCACGTAAGAATGAGCCCACTCATCCTAACAGTTCTACTGCAGCTTCTGCGTTGTCTTAGGCAGCTGCAAGGCACAGTGTCACCAGTTCAGCCTGTGCTGAACAATGACTGTGGGATGGGGCCAGGGGATTTTACTGCTGTCGGGGCTCTGCTAGGTTAGTAGGGGGCTTCCCCAAGGCGGGGTTCCCTCCTTCCCTGGCTGTTGCTGCACATGTGGTGTAAGCAGCACTGTAGTATTGTAGCTTTTCTTCTTTGCAGGTTGTGCTTGGTGGTGGGCAAGAGGCCATGGATGTAACCACGACCTCCACCAGGATTGGCAAATTTGAGGCAAGGTTGGTGCTCTTCTCTGGCAGGGCTGAGTCCGCACTTGGAGTACGCTGCTGTTCCCAGAGCATCTTGCTCTTGGCGGTGTTTGGAGAGTTACTAAAATTGCAGAGCTTCTCTGAGGAAACCTGATGGTGTCCCTAACCAGGCTCCTCACTTCTTTCTTCTCCCAGGTTCTTCCACTTGGCTTTTGAAGAAGAGTTTGGCAGAGTGAAGGGTCATTTTGGTCCGATAAATAGTGTTGCTTTTCACCCCGATGGGAAGAGGTGAGGATCTGTGTGGGTCTTCCAGCAAGCCCCCATCAAATGTGGCTTGTGTTTTGGTTGGGGTACGGCTGGATTCACACAGAACTGCAGTGGGAACGGAGCCAGCACCTTCCCAAATTCTGCCATTCCACCCCTTTTGCCTCCCGTTACACTGGCTGTGGGGGGTCACTGATGCCTGGCTGCATATTTTGGCTAATATTTTTATTAGTTTTTGGATTCCATCTCTTACTAGTTTAAACCTCTCCCCAGTGAGCTCCTGACAAGATCAGTGACTTTCTTGTCTTTTCTCCCATACAGTTACAGCAGTGGTGGTGAAGATGGCTACGTTCGCATCCATTATTTTGATCCCCAATACTTCGAGTTTGAGTTTGAAGCTTAAAGGAGGATGACTTCTCCTCTTCTTTCCTCTTCCAACCCATTGCTCGGTCCGTTGTCTCCAGCACAGAACTGTTGTAAGGCCTGAAGTTAGCCTGCTCCACTGGGGGCAGCAGGAAGCAGCACCAAACTCAGGGGTTGTATGAATGTGGGAATCTAGAAACCCAACCAGCTCAAAATGGCACGAGTGGCCAGAAGGGAGTTGAGTTGGCTGCCTGCCTGCCCCTGTGGATGCTAACTTCCTGACCTGCGGGACATATTTATATCAGTGGAGGAAAAAAAACATCAGAAAATAAATAGAAATCTTTTCTGAACTCAAGGAAGAGTGCCTCTATTCTTTTGGTCTGGGACAAAATTAGCGTGACTGCTTTGCTTTTCCCACTCTGCTGGCAGTGTCTTGCTCTCTGCCCAGCAGCAGACAGTAGTGCTGGTGCTCCCTGTGTCTCTGTCCTCGCCCAGGCTCAGGTTAACTCCTTCCCAGTGATGAGCTGCAGCTATTGTTGAAGTCCAGATCTAGCAGTGCTGGATCTGTGAACAGCCTGGAAATGCAGTTGCCAGTCATTGTTTTCCAGATGACACGCGCCCGGTTCAAGTGCTTTGTTTATTTGCTGGACTGACCCCGAGCCAACTTTCCTCATGGAACAGTTATTTCCTGCACTAGGAGGGTTGTGTTGCAAATCCTCATCCTTCCAGACCCCGTCCCTCTGTCTTGCTGGCTGCCTGGCTGCAGGGGTGGTTTCTATCTCTTTCCTTCCTCGAAACTAGGTTCAAGGGCAGATCGCCCAGGCTGGCTTGCAGCTTGGAGCGACTGGTGTAACACAACCTGCAGCCAGCGTGCCCTTTGTGGAAAGGCTGGTGTGAGCTTAGCGTGTTCTGCTGCTTAGATTTTGCTGTGTCAGCCACGCCTTGGTCAGGGCAGGGCCCACGAGCCAGATACGCTGCAGCAGGAGCTGCTGGGCACGTGGGCCGCCTGCTGCTAGGTCCAGGTACGAGAGCTGCTGAAATCCCACTGGGGAGCAGAGCAGGAACATCCCAACACTGCCCATCTCCGGCCAGAGAACGCACTCTTAAAGCAGGAACAGACTGTGAGAGAGAGACCACTTTACTGTGACGTGCTCAGGCTGCATGGCTCACAGGCTGCTCGGTCGAGTCTGTCCCCCTCTCCCAGGGATGTCCATACAGTTCTGGTCTGCGCAGGCTCCTCTGGGCTCCGCAGGGCGTGTGTCCCGCACAGCGCTTCCCGCAGGGAGCTGCAGCATCGCCTTGGTGCATCAGCTCATGGTGGTGGGGGACGATCGCCAGGACGAGGTGCTCGTGCTGCCACTCATCTTTCATTCTCCATCCGGGTAGTGGGGTCGGAGAGCGAGCGGCTCAGTCTGTTCTCTGTGCTCTCCTTGACAGGTGTGTTGCTGCTCTCCACCAACCGCCATATCTCTGCCCACGCCTCATCCAGGTACTGGGATGAGCGGATCCAGCGAAAGAAGAAGCCTAGGGGACAAGGGGCCGAGTCACTGCAGCTGTGTCCTACTGCAGGAGGGACGAGCAGAGCTACTGCATGCAACCCAGATGGGCTGGGAAAACCCAAGGGCTGCACCCGCCTTACCCTGCCACAGCTGGATGCTCTGGGGCTCCACCGAGGGCCAGATGACCAGTGGGTTAGGCGAGTAGAGGGGGTTCAGGTACTTCTTCCTCTCCTCGGGCTGGTCCAGCCAGGCCCAGAGGGAGTGCGTGCTCTCCTTCACTTTGCACAGACACCTACAGGAGAGCCAAGATGTGCTTCAGTCCCTGGGACTGACCTGGGATGGTGACCCAGGGGTCTGCCCCTGGGGGTGAGGGTCTGTTCTGGAGCACAATGGCTTTGCTCATGGGGCACTGCTGTCCCCATGTCCTTGCCACTTGCCTCTCCTTCTCATTGTTGCAGAGGAAAGTGCCATAGTCAGAGGCGTAGGCGTTGTCGAAGAGGGTGAGGAGCAGCCCCTCGCTGAACTCCAGCGAGAAGGGGAACTGCCGGCTCAGCTGCCACACACAGTCGAGGAAGAGGAGGAAGAGCGGTGCCTCCTGCTTCAGCCGCGCGTGCGAGTAGGCAGAGCGGGCACAGCGCAGGTGGAAGGGATGGCCGGCCTGCAGGACCCCGTGGTAGCATTAACAGGGCTGGAGGGAACTAGAGGACCCCCACCTCAGCTCTTTCTGCCCTCACCTGGATCCACTCGCGCTCCAGCAGCCCCTGGAAGCCCTTCAGCGTGCGGCAGCCCGGCTCCAGGATCACCTGTGCCAGCGCTGTCACCAGCAGCGTGGTGTCCGTGCCCTCTGCTCCGTGCACCAGCACGCTGCTCTCCTCCCTGCGGGCACAGTCAGGGCATTGCTGGCTGCGCCATGTGCATACGTCTCGGAGGGAGGGGAGGGATACGGGGCGGCAGCCCCCTACCTGTCCAGGCACTGCGCAGCCAGGCAGGCCGTGCTGAGGGCCGCCTTGACGTGGCTCAGCCAGCGGCAGCTCTCCAGCCGGCCCAGCCAGCGGTCCATGCCCAGTGAGGCGTCATTGCAGGCCTCCACCAGCTTGATGAAGCTCTCCTGCAGCGGGCGGCCGCTGTGGAAGGAGGGGGAGAAGGGAAGGACAGCAGGGTGAGGGGCTGCGGGTCTGCTTTTGGGGGCTGGAGCTCAGAGCTTCAGCACAGCCCTCACCGCTCCAGTGGCCGGTGCAGTCTCTTCCACTGCGGGTACGAGGACTTGGGCTCCGTGCCGCCTCCCGTCATCCGCGCCTGCTTGGCCATCTGGGCTGAGCGCGTGTCGATGATGAAGCCCCGCTCGCCCTCGTCCAGCACTGACCCCAGCAGCATCTCGTCCTCGGGGCAGCGCTTGCGGTTGGGGCCGGTCAGCGGCTGCCCGCTGCGGAGCATCACCTGCGGGGAGAGGGCGGCGGGCATCGCCTGGGGGCATCGGGGTGGGAGGCTCAGGGATGGGGCGGGGGTGAGGACTCACGGTCCCGTTCCTGGCGTGGTAGTAGCTGAGGACGGGGAAGCGCCCGCCCTGCCGGAACCGGGCCGCCCTCCGCAGGGTCTCTTCACTCACGGCCGCCGGAACGATGACAGCAGGAGGGTACGTGGGGCACGTGGCAAAGTCCTGGTTCACGTCACTCAGCCGCCACTGGGTGGTCTGGGAGAGACGTGAAGGTGGGAGGGGGGAGCTGCCTCCCCCTGCACCCCAGCCAGGTGTAAAGGACCGATCTGGTCACCCCTTCCCTCCCCTTATGGGTGAGATGTGACACCGGACCCCCCTCTCCAGTCCCACCTGCGTGGCGATCTGCTGGAAGTACTGCTCCACGGGGAGCAGCGGCCACCCCTCCTCCAGCCGCAGGCTCTGGGGCCGGTGGAAGAAGGGGTACATCATCATCACGGAGTCCACCGAGGAGAGGGCCTGCAGCAGAGCAAAGCGGAGCTGGGGGAAGGCTGGGAACGTCCCCTCTGCAAACCCCATCCCTGTTCCTTCCTGCAAGGCTTGGCAGCGCGGGTGCCCCGTGCAAACACAGCCCAGCAGCTGAGTGTTTACCCACGTTAATGGCAGACCCAGAGCAAACACTGTGGGCAGCCGCCTGCTCCTGCCAACCCTTTGCAGCCCGGCGCAGCTCACCTCGATGGAGCTGGCGATGTTCAGGCACTCCTCCATGCCCGGGATCTCCAGCTGCAGCACCTTCAGGTCCTTGCAGCGCAGCGTGATGGTGCCAGAGGAGCCAGCCAGCCTGGGGAGGGCAGCGGGGTCAGGGCAGGAGGGGCCGTGCGTGCAGGCAGCCCGGAGCTGCCCTCCGTCCTGGGGGGGTGAGCAGGGCACAGCACTGTGCGGGGCTCCCGGTGGCTCTGGGTGTGCCTGAAGCTGTGACTCCCAGCAGCTCCCCTCTGAGCAGCCGTCCTTGCCCCACAGAGCCGCGTGAGGCCGGGCACTGCCGGGCAAACTGGAGGAGCTGAGAGCACCTAAAGCCAAACCTGGTGTCCCGCGGGGAGCCGCTGCTCCGGGGAGGCTGGTACCAGCCTACATTCTGCACTCTGGGGCACGGAGGAGAAGAGGAGGTCAACGCCCACGGCCACGGGGCACGGGGAAGGGGAGGGAAGAGGCTCTGCGGTGCCGAGAGGGCAGCGGGGAATTCCTCCCATCGAGGACGGGATGGAGAGGGGGCACAGGGCGGTGGGAAGGGACCCACCTCTTCTCCACGGCGTCCACGTTGCGGATGAGCAGCCAGAGCTCCACGGCGCTGGGCTGCCCGTCGCCGCCCGGGCAGGAGGAGAGCAGCAGGTGGTGGCTGGTGATGCACAGAGTGCCCTTCACCGCCGGCTGCCCCGCGCACGACAGCAGCACGCTCTCCACCGTCGCCGTTTTGATCAGCTCGGAGAACTCCATGGCGGTGCTGGGCCGGGCTGGAGGGAGAAAGGGGAAATCCTGAGCGGCACAGCCCGGCTGGAACCCCTCCACCCCCCGTCCCTCCCCGCCGTGCAGCCTCCCTCCTCCTCGTTTGCATCGTCACCTAAAGCATATGTCGCTTCCTCCGTGCAGAGCTGCGCTGGTTTCCTCCCCGGCACTGCTGTCACCGCAGTGGGGAAACTGAGGCAGAGACCCGCGGGGGTCTGCGGGCGCCGGGACGCTGCGCCCGGTGCGGGCTGGGGGG
>NC_034430.1:5322837-5332251 GCF_002078875.1 Numida meleagris | reverse complement strand
GGGGAGGGGGGGACTCCGGGCCCTACTCTGCCCCTGGGGCCGCCGCACCCCGCGGGTTCCACCTTAAGGCCCCGCAGCGCACAGCTGTCCCGCAGCTGTCGGGCGCCCACCGCCACCGCGCGGCCCCCGCACTCCGCCCCGTTGGCACGCGGAGCTGTTCGCTTCCCTTCCTTCGCCCTTTTTTTAGCAGCCCCGGGCCCGGACGGGAAGTCGGTGTCACCCAGAGCCGGTAGCGGGGCGGGAGGGCGCAGCCCGGCCCCACATCACCGCGTCCTCGCAGCGCTTCCTCCGGGAGAACACGGAGCCGCCTCCCAACCGGAGACAGCAGTGCTCAGAAAGGAAAGAAAACGGACCAATAAAAAAAAAAAAAAAAAAAAAAAAAGGAAAACAACAAACCAACTTCTTTGCACTCTTCTGGACAAGCAAAGTTCCTGCCCGTTATAATTATCTGCAACCTTCATTGTTCTGGGGTAGATAAACAGGCGGCGCTCAGCGCAGCTGCGGTGGGTGCTCCTCGCCCTGCTGGGTGCACTGGGCTCTGGGGTTTGGGATCCGAGGTCTGGGGTTTGGGAGCTGAGACCTGGAGTCTGAGATCTGGGGTTTGGGATCCAAGATCTGGGGTTTGGGGTTTGGGTTCTGGGCTGCAGCCATGCCCCTGGGCCAGCTGAAGTTCGCCGAGCTGGGTGCAGAGGAGCCGGCTGCGGGCGAGGAGAGCCTGGCTGGGGTGAAGGCTCTGACGGCCAAGCTGAAGCTGCAGACCCGCCGCCCTTCCTACCTGGAGTGGGAGGCACGGGTGCGGGAGCAGCGCTGGGGCAGGCAGACCCCCATGGGGGCGAAGGGAACCTCGGGGCACCCCGGGGCTGAGCAGGACGGCAGCGTCTGCGGGTTCCCCAGTATGGAGGAGGCTCTGGAATGGCTCAGGACGGAGCTGGTGAGTAATGCTGAGGGGCGAGGGGCACGGAGGGATGGTGCCTGACCCCACAAGGAGCCACTGGGGCTGCTCCCGCTGCAGCTCAGAGCTCTGCTCCTGCACCAGCACGACCGCCGGTTGTGGGGTTTTGCCTGGCGCTGCAGATCTGCCCTTCTGCCCTGCCCAGTGCTGTGCACTGTGGCTCTGCATTTGTCATCCCTTCCCGCTGCTCTGTGCAGGCAGCAACAGCCTCATGGGTGCAAACCTACCTGAGCAGATCTCACGTGCGTGCACGTGTGTGTGCGCAGTCCCTGCGCCAGCCTGGGGCTGCTCACGTGGGCTCTGTGCTGATCCCAGCACCGCGTATTTCCAGTTCCCTGAGGGTTCGTCCCCCAGCCCTGCTGCTACAGCAGCCCTGCCGGTGCTGAGCCCCTGCTGACGGCCCCGTTCCCTCACAGCAGGAGCTGCAGGCTGCGGACCAGCGCCTGGCACAGCAGCTGATGCGCCTGCGGGTACAGCTGCACCGGCTGAAGGTGGAGCAGGCCTGCCACCGGCACAAGGAGATGCTGGACGATGCCGCCTTCGGCCTCGAGGGCTGCGAGGAGGACTCGGACCTGCTCTGCACCATCCCGCCCAAGGCCGCCTTCCTGCTCTCCATGCCGCTCAAGCACATCGGTGTCACCCGCATGAACATCAACTCCCGGCGCTTCTCCCTCTGCTGAGCGCAGCGGGGCCCCGTGGGCACCCACGGGTGCGCCCGGGGGTTGGGAGGGGCTCACGGGTGCCCCCAAAGCGCCGCGGGGACATCGGGCTCGGGGCTGAGCTCCTTCGTGTCTGTGCTAAGGGAACCGCGCCATCCCCATGGGGCACATGTGCGTGGTGGGGGTCAGCCACAGGGGAGGATGTGGGGAGCAGCGCTCAGAGGAGGAATAAAAGGAGGTGTCGGTGAGAAGGGGCGCTTCCTGCTGTGCACACCCAGGTGCCCGCCCACGCCTCCAGCGGTGGTCCCAGCCCCGTGGGATGCCAGGAGGGGACTCGCTCCCTGCTCTGTGCCGTGGGCTGGTTTTCTCATGGGTTTCTGCTTTGGGAGGGATCCGTGCTGGGGAAGAAGGGTCTCTGCTTTGAGGACCCCGCTGCCAGCCCCTCCCCACGCACCCGGCCGCTGTGGGTGCTGGGGCTGCGCTGCTGCAGGAAGTGCTCATTGCCAACAGCTGCGTGGGTCGTGGAGCCTGGAGCTGTTGGGGGCTGTACTCAGTGCTCAGCAGCCCAGCATTACCCCACTCCCACCTCTGGTGCAGGAGGGCTGGGGGGCTCCACCCGTGGCTGTTTTTGCTGGGGGACTTTGCCTTTCCTTTTTTTCCCCTTCCTCCATTCACACTGAACCCTTTGCCAAAGGAGCTGCTGCTCTCAGTGTGTGACAGAACACACTTTGCAAGCGCTGCCCAGGGGAGATACGGGGTGACCCAGGAAGCTGTGGGATGGCTCAAGGGACCATTTTGGGTTCTGGGGTACCAGGAGGGAATGAGAAAGCTGCACGAGCACCCGAGGCTGTTGCACATGGCAGGGGCTGGCAGTGAGCCCTTGCCCAGGGGCACCCATGGTGCTGGGGAACGCACTGGGTGTGGGGCTGAGGAATGTCCCCATAGGGTGGGTGCAGCGCTCGGTGCCCCCCGGCACAGCTGGGCATCCTGCCTGCGCTGCTGCAGAGCAGCTGGTGGGAACCTGCGGCTTTGCCTTTGATCATGAAAGCCGAGACAATAGCGTTGTGGTTGCTCTGCTCAGAGCTGTCTCCAAAAACCCAGGGCTGGCGGCGTGGCACGGCCCGGGCACGATGTGTCCCTTCTGGTCTGTCCCCATTTCAGCTGTCACTGCAGTTCTTGGGGGACTGAGACCTGGGGGGTGTGGTAGTGATGGCCAAAGTGGGGCTGTGGGTGCGGGACGTGTCACACAGCCCAGGAGGTTTCTGCTCTGGTATAGCACAACTGGAGCTGCCACTGCGATCCCACAGCACTGAGCTTTGGGAAGGGGGCTGCAAAGGGACCGGGGGCTTCGCAGCCCTTTGGGTGACAGCGTCGCACCCACCGCTGCCCCCGTGCAGCACATGGCCCACTTACGTGCCCCCGCTCCACCTCAGCCAAGGGGCTCTCTGCACCCAAACCCACCCGATCCCAGGCCTGGGGGCACCTGGAGCAGGACCCCAACGCACAGCCCAGCTGGGGATGGCAGGAAGCCTCGGGGTTTGTCACCAGCGCTTGCGGTTGTGTGCGAGCTGTGAACCAGCTCCTCTAGAGTTTGCTCAGGAGGCAGGAAACCGGGGCAGGCAGCGAGCAAGAGCGAAGAGCGGCGGTGGGGAGCGCGCACCCGCGTGCGGGGGTTCAGCTGCGCTGCCGGGGTCAGCGTGGGCCCGCGGCCATGGGGACGATGTGAGTGGGGACCGTCACTGCTGCGCGGCCATGGGAGTCTGAGAACGGTGGTCCTCGTTGCGCTGCCCACAGGTAACGGGGTCGGGATGGAGCTCTGCAGTCAGCACTGCTGGGCAGGTGCACATTGTGCTCGCTGATGGTGCTCTGCAGATGGGTGAGAGTGGGGGCTCAACGCAGTGGGGCTGGGAGCGATGGCGCTTGGGCAGGTGGGAGGCACGGATGGGAGCTCCCCATGCTGGGGGACAACAGCTGCCCCGGTGCCAGGGCAGCCAGCCCCCGTTTACAGGGCAAAGTGGAAGATCTGTGCCAGGCCCTCACCCATCTGTGGGTGCGAGCAGCAGCTCAGTGCTGGTCCATCGGCATCCCATCATGGATGGTTTCAAGCACTGAGATGCGTCCGGTTTCGGTGCCGTTTGGTGCAAACATCTCCGTGCCGTGATGGCGGCGTGGGGCAGCTCTGCCCCACTGACTCGGCACAGCGTCCAGCTGGGTCACATGGGGACAGGAGTGGGGTCAGCCCAACCTCAGCCCCACTCACACACTGACCAACCACCATTGGCCAGAGGCGCTCATGCGGAAGGGCTGAGCATGGGCAGCGCCTGGAGGAGCAGCAAGAGCAAGTGTGACAACTGTGCAACGCAGCCCCGTGCTGGGGACACTGCGAGGTGTGTGCACGTTGCTTGCACGCAGCCTTCGTGCAGAAATTCGTTTGCACAGATGCAGTCACAAAAACTGACTTCAAACACCCCAGCGCAACACGGCCCTCGCGCCGAGCAGGTGGAACGGTTGCTCGGTGGAAATTACGCTGTGGCTTGAGTACATCAGAAAAAAAGACACAATAGCAGCACCTCCCTCCGCAACCCGGCTTCTTGCAGAGAGGAAAAAACACCTCCCAGTCCCTCTGCTGCGGTGGATGTGCATTTGAAGTGCCACGGGCATGATGGGAGCATGGGGGCTCTGGGTCCATGGGGTTGGGTTTGTGCTCAGCTCTGAGCTCTGTCCCCGCGGTGGCATTGCTGTCCCCGCTCCCTGGGGCTGTGGTGGAGCTGCTCCATGAGCATTCTCAAAGCAGAGCGGGCGGAAGCGGGGCACCAGGGCCCAGGGCTTGGCGGGGGGGCTCGCTGGGCCGCCCTCCCCTCCCCACAGCTTCCGCTCCCATTGGCCATGGTGGTGGTGGGCACTCTGAGGTGGCACCGTGGGGATGGAAGGAGGGTGACACTGCTGCTGTGGTGCTGTCCCCGCTGCAGGGTGATGAGTGTGGGGGTGCTCCCAGTTCTTGTACGTGGGCTTGGGGTGTGCTCAGTGGCTGAAGGATCTAGTGGCACCCAGGCGACACTACGTCCCCCCTGAGATGAAGGTGACAGAGGAGAAAAGAGTGACAGCGGTATAGTGGTAATCACCGCCAGGAAGGCAGAAACTACGTGGGGCACCCTGGGCCCAGGCTGGGGCCATGCCTGTGTGGGGACGGACCCTGGTGGCGTGGGTGTGGGGATTCTGCAGAAAAGCATTTTCCAGGGCCGTGGGCCCCTGTTTGCGTGCGTTGCAGCACCGAGGCTCCATCAGCTTTTGTGGGAAGGTGAAAGCCACGCAATGGGAAGAAGGCTCCTTCCACCCACTCGTGGCACTGGGGCTGGTGCTTGAGGTGGGTGTCCTGGCACTCGTCACCTTCTGTGCTTTTAATTAACGCATTCAGGACAAAGCCAGGAGGAAATATGGCTGGTGATGAAGTCAGGGGATACCACTCAGAGTGTGCAGGAAGGGCCATGTGATGGGGGGAGTAAGAGGTGGATGCAGGGATAGGATGGATGGACAGATGGACGTGGTAAATGGGATGGATGGATGTGGGGATGGGGATGATGGGGTGGGGGGGGATGAAGGCTTCTCTCACTGCCCTCCATAGCCACCATGGGCTGCTGCTGCAGTTCGGACTATGATGAGGATTGGATTGAGAACATCGACATCTGCGAGCACTGCAACTACCCCATTGATCCCGACAGCAAGCGCCAGGTGAGGGTGCAGCCACAGGATCCCCAGGGGTGCTGCGGGGTGGCCAAGCCCTTGGGGGCACGAGGGGACGTGGGGACTGCCCTCATGGGACCCCCTCGCTCCCTCCCAGCAGCTGATCCGCAATGGCTCTGAGGTGCGGGATCCTCTGGTGTCCTACGAGGCCACGTCTCCGCCGTGCTCCCCACTGCAAGGTACAGCCCGGCCACGGGGGGGGCAGCTGGGGGTGCCCCATGGCCACCTCCACCCCGACCCTGCGCTCCCCCCAGACAAGCTCGTGGTGGCTCTGTATGACTATGAACCCACCCATGACGGGGACCTGGGACTTAAGAAGGGCGAGAAGCTGCGTGTCCTGGAAGAGTGAGTGAGCGCTGAGTGTCCCCATGTCCCTGTGTCCCCCTGGTCAGGGGGCCCGGCTCGGAGGGGGCTCACAGGGCCGTGTCCTTGCAGGAGTGGGGAGTGGTGGAAGGCGCAGTCACTCACCACGGGCCAGGAGGGTTTGATCCCCTACAACTTCGTGGCCATGGTGAACAGCCTGGAGCCAGAGCCGTGAGTAGGGCCGAGGGGCTATAAGGAGCCGTGCCTGAGCAGCAGGGAGATGTGAGAGCCCCCAGCCCTCACCCTGCCCCTTGTCCTCAGGTGGTTCTTCAAGAACCTCAGCCGCAAGGACGCGGAGCGGCAGCTGCTGGCATCGGGCAACACGCACGGCTCCTTCCTCATCCGGGAGAGCGAGACCTCCAAAGGTACCGCCAGCCCCCACGGCTCCTCCTGCACTTCAAAGCGTGCATGGAGAGCCGGGACCCCAACAACCCCGCACCCCTTCCCCAGGCTCCTACTCGCTGTCCGTGAGGGACTTTGACCAGAACCAGGGCGAGACAGTGAAGCACTACAAGATTCGCAACATGGACAACGGGGGGTACTACATCTCTCCCCGGGTCACCTTCAGCAGCCTGCACGAGCTGGTGGAGTATTACACACGTACGCACTGTCAGCAGCCGGTCCTGCCCGCAGGATGGATATGGGGATGGGATGGGGTGGGATGGGAGGAGCGGGACACCCCGCTACCTGCGCCCAAGTGCAGGTCATGCCGGGCTCCCCGTGCACACTGACACTGGCTCTGCCTCCCCCCGTGCTGCAGGCAGCTCGGATGGGCTGTGCACCCGCCTTGGCAAGCCCTGCCGGACGCAGAAGCCGCAGAAGCCGTGGTGGCAGGATGAGTGGGAGGTGCCACGAGAGTCACTGAAGCTGGTGGAGAAGCTGGGAGCGGGGCAGTTTGGAGAAGTCTGGATGGGTGAGTCAGGGTGAAAGTGGGGCGCTTCCTCCTGGATGAGGGCACTGCTGTGTGCAGCATCAGCCCAGACCCACAGCATCCTCGGGTCAACAAAGAGCTGCCAAGCCAGCACAAGCCCTGTGGGACTTGGGCTTTTTACAAGGATCTTCCTCGTGTAGTTTGAGGTTGGGATGCTCTAGGCAGACAGATGCAGCCCCCTCCCCACCTCCTCCACCTCCCCACCGTGTTACTGCCACCTGCCCCCACACGTGCTCACTGTGGGTCCCTCTCCTCCATCATGCGCTGCCCCATCTCCCCACAGGCTTCTACAACGGCCACACCAAGGTAGCCATCAAGAACCTGAAGCAGGGCAGCATGTCCCCCAGTGCCTTCCTGGCAGAGGCCAACCTGATGAAGAACCTGCAGCACCCGCGGCTGGTGCGGCTCTATGCCGTGGTGACCAAGGAGCCCATCTACATCATCACAGAGTACATGGAGAAGGGTGAGGGCACCCGGGTAGAATCGTTGAATCATTCAGGCTAGAGAAGACCTCTAAGATCACCAAGTCTGACTCCAACCCATCCCCATCATGCCCACTAACCATGTCCCTCGCTGCCTTATCTCCACAGTTCTTGAGCACCTCCGGGGATGGTGACCCCACCACTTCCCTGGGCAGCCTGTGTCAGTGCCTGGCTGCAGTGGTGACGCCTGCACCATGGCACTGAGACCCTGGGGTCAGCTCTAGTGGGGCAGGGACCTGGCAGGCAGCATGATCTCATGTCCCCTGGGGTCAGAGAGCCCCCAGGGCTCACTGAGACCTGCTGCCTTCACTGCAGGCAGCCTAGTGGACTTCCTCAAGACCTCGGAGGGCATCAAGCTCAGCATCAACAAACTGCTGGACATGGCTGCACAGGTGAGGGGGCACAGGGCCACGCTGTGGGGCTGCTGGGGCTTTCCTGCACCACCTATTGTGATTATTATGATTATTTTGATCTGCAGATTGCTGAAGGCATGGCCTTCATCGAAGCCAAGAACTACATCCACCGTGACCTGCGGGCTGCCAACATCCTCGTGTCGGAGGCTCTGTGCTGCAAAATCGCCGACTTTGGGCTGGCGCGCCTCATTGAGGACAATGAGTACACAGCACGTGAAGGTGTGTGTGTCCATCCTGCTGGCAGCCTGCGTGCCCCATCCGCCCCATATCACTGTCCCCAGCCGCGGGGGGGCTGCCGGAGCCCACCTGTTCCTGCTGCTGGTGGGGCCACAGCCCTATCTGGTGGCTGCGGCAGGAACAGGCACCCTGCGCCAAATCCAGCTCCTTCTAGCGTACGGCAAAGACAAAGGCTTGCTGTGGTGTCACATCAGGTTCAACAGAGAGGGGTGTCCCATAACGTTTATTCCTCCTCTCCTGCTGTTTTTCAGGGGCTAAATTCCCCATTAAGTGGACAGCACCGGAGGCTATTAATTACGGCACATTCACCATCAAGTCCGACGTCTGGTCCTTCGGCATCCTGCTCACCGAGATCGTCACCTACGGCCGGATCCCGTATCCAGGTCAGGATTTCCCAGCAGCTGCACAGCAGCAGGGCTCGCACACACGCAGGCGCACACACACCCATGTGTGCATGCACTCCTGCACGCACACACGCTCCGCCTGGCCCCGCTGCCTGCCAGCCCACGATGGTTCTGACCTCTCCTCACTGCACGTGGCCAGCCAGGCTCAAAACCCCTCTGCGGGTGGGGGGGTTCCAGAAGCTGAGGCTGGGGGGTGGAAGAAAGTTTCCCACAGGGTTCACAAAGGTAGGGCGCTCCCTGTGAGATGGGCTCATGCAAAATCAGTGCCACTCATGTTGTCCCCTCACAGGGATGACCAACCCCGAGGTGATCCAGAACCTGGAGCGCGGCTACCGCATGCCACAGCCAGACAACTGCCCGCGGGAGCTGTACGAACTGATGATGCAGTGCTGGAAGGAGCGGCCCGAGGAGCGGCCCACCTTCGAGTACATGAAGAGCGTGCTGGAGGACTTCTTCACCGCCACCGAGGGACAATACCAGCAGCAACCATGAGGCCCCACACGGCGCCGGGGGCACGCTGGGCCCCCACAGACTCTGCGAGCATCCCATGAGCACTGCCTGGCAGTGAAGATTTTGTGCTTCCCAAAGAGCTTTGCCCCTGAACGGCGATGCCCTAACTGAAGTGCCCATGGACTGGTGCGCACTGGGGACATGCCATGCACCACTGTGCCCATGGATGTCACCTCCTCGCCTTGCCCCACAGCCCCCACACACAGCACGGAGCTCTCAGTGTGAGGCAGCCCCTCATGGCCTGAGCTGGGCCACAGCAGAGGCCATGGGCCCCTCATGGCTTGGGCAGGGCCTCAGGCAGCCAAGGAGCCCCTCAGGATACAGGCAGGGCTTCAGGCAGAGCCCATGGTGCCCTCAGGGTCTCAGGTGGAGGCCATGGGCCTGAGGCCCATGGGGTTGGGGTCGGTGCCAACCAGGCCCCAGCTCTGCCGCTTCCAGTCAGGGCCTCTCCTGCCCACAGTGGGGGTAGGCAAGGCCTCGGGCCCAGAGCGGGCTGCAGCCACAGGCCCACAGAGACAATGCTGCCGTGGGGCTCGAGGCCCTGCTGGTGCCCCCTGGAGCCCGCACTCTGCCATGCCAGGCCCCTGCTGACACAGGCTGGCACTGCCAGGCCCTCGAGGCCCTGCTCGCCCCAGGCACTCCGGGAGCCCCGTGCCGTGCCCAGCCGGCACGTTGGGAATGGTTCTACCCCACCTGTTCCCCCCCTCCCCGCAGAATGGTTC
>NC_034430.1:5301085-5322317 GCF_002078875.1 Numida meleagris | reverse complement strand
GGGGGGCAGGGCTGAGCCACAGGACAGGGCAGTGCTGGGGGCTGTGGGGAGCGGGGGAGGGGTAAGGGAGGGGAGCTTGGAGAGGTTTAGGGGGTTCAGGGGGACAGCAGAGCCTTGGAGTGCTGGGAGACACTGGGGTGAGGGATGCTGGGGGGAGATCTGGGGGCTTTGGGGCTGGGAAGGGAGCGGGGGTGGCTCTGAGAGGTGTGGGGGGGCTGGGAGGGGGAGGAAGAGGCTCTCCTGGAACTCTCGCTAGGGTCAGTGGTGTCCCTATGGAGCATGGGACGGAATGGGGGGGGCACTGGGTGGCGTGGCTCCGTGTGGGGCGTTGTGTGGTCCTGGCGCTGGGCTGGGGGCTGCCTTTGCTATTCTCTGCCCTTCAGGAAGCTGAGAGCTCTGCTTTATGGCTTTTTAATCTTCCCACTGGGGTGGGGAAGTAGCGGGGCGTTAGAGCCGGCTGCCTTGGGCGCTTTCCCCACTGGCACCGTGGCATAAAGCACGGCTCATCCCTCTGGGCACGTTCACAGCCCCCTCCCCTTTGGGGGGTGACCTCAGTGATGGACGGGTTTTTGTTAGGCTCTGGGATTGCTTTGTGCAAAAGGTATTGTGCGGTTTTCTATTTCATTGTGGTTTTCAGTCTATGAAGTCAAATAAAAACTTTATTGCTGGTTTTTTTTTTTTTTTCCTGGTAAGTGGATGTGCTCCATGCTCAAGCAATAAAGTGAGCTCTTCTAAACTGCTTTCTGTGTTGGGCAGGTAGGATTGCATCCTGTGGTGATGGCCCTGTGTCTTCAGGCAGGCAGGGTGAGGAAGAGCAGCAGGACTGTCTGAATTCAGCACGCAGCCTGCCTCTCAAAGTACAGTGGCATGCTGGAGCCCTGGGCTTGAACAGGCTGAGTTTAAACACACAAAGTGCTTGCAGGAAGTGCTGGGGTGCTGTATATGCACAAGCAACCCGGGTATGGAGGTTGGCGAGAAAGAACTTGGGTATAGCAGGGGTCCTTTGTGGACATGCTGGGCTGTGCTGGGGTTCTGTGCAAGGGTTTGAACTTCAAGAACGGGGACTTCTCCTTTGCTAGCTCCAGTGTGGGGCTTTGCTTAACCCCAGCAGACAGGAAGAGGTCTCTGCTGAATTCTCACACTTAATATGCACCCGCTAGCACGCCTGGGCTCGCTGCCGTGCGGCAGGACTTGTGGTGAGACCCGTTTAGGGTCTCGCTGACAGCCCGAGGTGAAGAAGGGAGGCAATAATTTTTCAAAGCTTTCTGTAGTTTTGTGTTTGTGTCTCCTAGATGGGGTTTTGAGCATCTCTAGTAGTTCCCCAAAGTTTAACGTAACCTGGTTTTGCTGCAGGAAGTGTTTCGGTGCAGGCAAAACCCACCCACCTTCACTGTAGCATCACACAGGTAAACTCCAGCAGCAGAATGGTTTGGGTATGGGGTTTGCATCTCCTTTAAATTGAAGTAGGGTCATGCCCACGGGAGGAGGCATTACAGCTGTGTGCTGTGAGGAAGTAGCAGTTTCTCCTGTATGTTAAGATTGGTGATGAAATATTAATACTCCCAGCTGAGTCACCGGCCAGACCGGGTTGGGTCTCTTGCTTCCTAAACTGATGGGGAGCTGTAAAACTACGTGAACGACTTAGTTTCATTTCTCAACAAAATGAGGCTTGTGTGGCATTGCTGCTGTGTGTGGCTCTGTGCATTCCTTGCTTTTGGCAGCGCGTCTCATCGCCCAGTCAAGCAGTTGACAGAAATCTGAAAGTTAAATTCTGTGGAAAACACCACGGAAATTTGTACCCTGGGAGAGGAAGGAAAAAACAGTGGGAGACAGCAGCAAGAGCTCAGCTTTCACCAGGTAGAAGAGTATCTGCATGAGGAGCTGACCTATAGGGTGTATTTGCAAGGCATTAACTTCCTGAAAATTAACCTGGTGCCCATAGAGCAAAGGATTTCCATAGGATTTCAGGCAGTAATAAGGGATGAGAATAATCGGAGCTGTAAAGCTATAGCTGTGCTGTGATTTGCTTATTGACAGAATTAGCAGCTTTGTACCTCGTGTCTGCTGGGTAAATAGTAGTAAACTGAGGCAAAGTGGCTACGTGCGCTGGCTGATGAGTCATTGTCTGAGCTGGGATTAAACTTGCGTGCCTCTTGGCTTGCAGGTTTCTGCTCAGAGAGCTCTGAATTTCTCAGAGAAGCCTGTAAGCTCTGTGAGTGTGAGATCCCATCGTGGAGCTGAACCCACAGGGAGGACATTAGAGAGCTGTCCTTTGCTAAGTGAGGACCAGCAGACGTGGTGCCCAGACTCCTCCTGCCAGGAGGGCAGGAGCTCCTCCCCCTTCGCAGTGTCGCGTCAGTTGCTCAGAGTTGAGCTGGGTTGCCTTCCCTAGAACTGCCTTTAAAATCCTCCATGCTTGGCCGTACCCTGTTGTCTGTAAGTCGGTCTCGTTTCGGTCTGGGGTGAAGCTTTCTGATGGTGCAGATGCATGCACAGGCAGAACAGGAGACCCTTCCCCCTGTGAACAGATGGGCTGCTGGTGGGCACACAGAATGACAGATGTGGTTTGACTGTGGTTGTATTTGAAGCAATTCCTGTTTTTCCCTGCTGTAACAAAATCCTTTCTGTTCCCAGGTGATGTTGGAAACTATTATTATGGCCAGGGACATCCCATGAAGCCCCACAGGATCCGGATGACCCACAACCTACTGCTGAACTACGGCCTTTACAGGAAGATGGAGATATATGTAAGTGTGATGGAGAGAAGCCTGTCTGAAAGATCTTAGTGTACTTGTCAGTTTTAATTTTGATGCTTCAGGCTTGTAAGCTCTCTGTTGACAAGCCAAAGAGGAAAGTAAAAAAGGATTAAATGGCTGTGTTGACATAATTCTGCTGCATTCTGATTTCTGGCAGTGAGATGTTCTTTGCTTCAGATAAGCTTTGGAGACTGGAAAATTGCTTTTCTCTCTGTAGCTTAAATATTTTCTTTGCCTAGATATGTAATATGTTCCAGTCTCTGTAATGGCTTTTTTGCCTTTGAAAATAAATTTCTCTTATCTAATGCTGCTACTTTGATATACTTATTTTATTATTATTTTTGCTGTTCTTGGGGTAGATCTGAGTCTGGAAATGGGATCTGGGGAGGGCAGTGTTCCAAGCCAACTTTGCTCCCGTCTGTCCTTGCAGCGCCCTCACAAGGCGAACGCGGAGGAGATGACCAAGTACCACAGCGACGACTACATCAAGTTTCTGAGATCCATCCGCCCTGACAACATGTCTGAGTACAGCAAGCAGATGCAGAGATGTAAGCTGTGTGTGTGGTGCTGCGATTCCTGTCAGTGCTGCATGTTGTGCTTCTGGGGATCCTAGGCGAGCTTTAGAGGTTTAGGATGAAGAGAGCAGGGGAAGTCCTCGGGACCTGTCTTTTCTCCCAACTTAGCTGGTAAATCAAGGATTTTAAAAACGAGTCTCTCTCAAGCCAGCGTGCCAAATGAGCTGGGGAGAACTGTTTGACCCAACAGTCGTCTTTGATCTTGTGCTTTAGTGGAAGTTCTCCTGAATTATCTTCCTGGCTCAGAGATGATTGAACTGCTCCTTTTATGAGCTGCATGCATTTGCTGTAATTGCTTATCTTTTAACCAAAGGTCTCAGGGTGGGAAAAGGTTGTGTGTTTTTAAATTTACTTGTTTTTAAGAAGAGGCTCGTCAAAATCTTCAGGAACTCTGAAGGATTTTCAGAGCTACAGTGGCTTAGAAGCAGGGGAGGTTTGAGATGCGTGATGGTGCCTGTCTGCTTTGTGTTAGAATGTTCTTTCTTCTTTTTTTGTGTGAGATAACTTCTTCCTCTAAGCTCTGCAGTCCATGAAAGTGCTGAGGATCCCTTGGCAGCTTTAATGCTACAGAAACCTTTTTTTTGCCCATCTCAAACTCTGAGGTGATGTTCTTTGTCAGGTCATAAAGGCAAATAGAGGGGGAAGGCTCAAGGTTCATTTAAACATTATCATGTACACTGCATTCCTTGAGAGCAGAGAAGAAGAAAAAAGCCCACAGGATTCGTTTATGTCAAGTGTAATTTCCAAATTAAAAGAAATACGGGTCTTGAGCCTGAAGTAAGGACACTTGAGAACCTGTATTAGCTGAAAGGGACAGATGTTTAGGCACAAGCACATAATAGGAATGACTAGTATGGTTCACAAGTAATGTACAGTGAAAGACTTCCTACAGTAAATAATTTGACTTAATATACCAAAGCACGTATTTACACAGACTGAACTGTTTACCCCTGGAGCTGATACAGCTCATGAACACCCACTCTGCTCATGGTAATCAACGTTTTCTCTACTGTATTTCCACAGAACTATTTTTAACTGAAGGAGGCAAAATATGAAAATTAATCTTAAACACACAGAGGGCAGATCTTTTATTCAACAGGGAAAACAAGCCTCTGCCTTTGTTTTCTTGCAAAGAACAAGCTTCTGCCTGGCTGAAAAAGCAGCACGAGAGGCTCGGAGTGGAGATCAGTGGTACAGGAGACAAGGTCTCCACTGCTGAGCACGGTGGCAGGTCTCTGTAGCCTGCTTGGTGCTTTACCTTTCCTTTTGAGGAAAGGATAGGGGCTGTGATTTCCACAGTGATGATTCCCCTTTTGTACTGGGTTCTGTGTTGGATGCAAAGCTCCTCATCCACCCGCTGTAAGGAGGAGGGAGCGTCCGTGCCTTTCGTCTTGCACCTGAGCTTTATGCCTGTAGCCAAGTGATTGACTCCAGTTATTCGTGTCCCTGCCTAGTCGTCCTGGCTGCTTTGAATCTCCTGGTGGGAAGAAGCTCAGCTGGCTTATGTTTATGCAGCAGCTCTTCCTGTTTTTGCCAGGATAGCAGAGGGAAACCCTCAGATACTGTCAGTGCTGCCCACAAAGTTCTGAGGGGCAGTAAAGGTAATGAACAGTTTTCATATTTCATTTTGCTGAGTCCTGCTTGAGGGCTTGGGAAGACTGCTCTGTAACCTAAAGGGAGAGAAATCCCTGTTGTTGTGATAGGAAGCATGCGGAAATTGGTGACTTAAATTCTCTCCACTTAACATGGAAATCACAGATTAATTATTCAGAGCTTGCAGTTTCCTATGCCCTGCTGCAACCATCAGAATCTGGGAACGATTACTTCCTTCTGGGACTCTTGCTGGGTATTGCCCTTTTCAGAAATCTCCCTCCTAACCTGAGAGTTCCCTTATCACATGGTCCTTGTGAAGACCACGTACTGCTGAGTGTCTCACGCTGCAAGATCTGTGGTGTTTGTGCCTTTCTCATTAAACCGACAAAAAAAGCCAAACCAAACCCTTTCCAGATGTTGTTACAAAACTACAGGTTTTCTTTTTGCTTCTAGAAGCAAACCTTGTAAAATCTAGATTAAATACAAGCCTGCTGTTAGCGTGTTTAATGGCTGGGGGCGCTGGCCCCATCCGCACAGCGTGTGCGTGGCCCTGCTGAGCAGCACCAGCCAGGCACCGTAAATGGGCCGAATGTGAGGGGCTGTGCTGGTTCTGTGCAGCTCCCACGGGGAGCATCCCTCAGCCATGACCCGGTAGGTGGCGTGCCTGTCTCGCTGGAGCTCCTGGCACCTGCTGTGCTGCTTCCTGAGCTGGGGAGGTGGGGAGCATCCTTCCAGAGCTGCATGCATTCTGCCATGCAGGCAGTCTCGGTGTGACCGCCTTCGTATCCTGTCATTCGTGTGTGGTCATTTTTCAGTTGGTGAAAATGCTCAGCTGGTGAGATTGTTTTTTGGGTTTTTTTTGATCAGACGGGTAGTATAAGCTTTACCATTTTTTTTGTTTCTTGGTCTTACTAATTCTTGTGTGTTCTTTTCAAGTTAACGTCGGGGAGGACTGCCCTGTGTTCGATGGGCTGTTCGAGTTCTGCCAGCTCTCTGCTGGAGGCTCCGTTGGTAAGCTCACGTGTCGTATGGTCTCCTAAGCAGATGTATGTGAAGTCATTCTGCCTGAGAAAGTGATTTGTTGTAGGTGGGGGTGAAATAGGTGAACCTATTTCTAACTTCCTTAGATTGAGATTTCTCCCCGTGCTGGAATTCCAGCTTTGCGTATTGACAGGTCCCTCTACATTTGCTAAGTGTGTCTCCACTGCTCTGAGCTACTTCGGTGACTACACAAAACCCCAGCAGCAATGGGGTTTACCAGTAATAATTAAAAAAATGATGTGAGCTGCACACACACACAAAAAAAAAAAGGTGTAAAAAGCATTGCTTTGGGTAGGTGCAAGCTAAAAAACAAAAAAGGTTCCATTTTCTGTTGTTTTTAACAGAAAGCCACTGTCTCTGGCCCTGGGGCAGCAGAGATTTTGGGAAGTGTTGATACCTCCCTGAAAGCTGGAACATTTAAAATACTTTGTTGCAAGAAGACCTGGTGCTGCAGGACTGTGTTACTGTGCATAGACCTTAGAGCTTTGTGGCTACTACTCCCACAGTGACATCTAGAAATCTGTATTTCCTGTAACAGGGTTCAGCAGAACCTACGAGTACTGACTGCAGCGTTCTTATTTTGTTTCTTGAAGTAGCTATGCTTTGGGGTCCCGAGATTGTACGTCCACAGAATGTATCACTTGTTTTAATCCTTGGAAACTTGCAAAATTGCAGAAAGCTGATGAAGGAGCCAGGGGAAGAGAATGTTCCTTGTCGAAAAGCGTATTCAGGGACTGACCTAAATATATATTGGATAAAGCTTTTCCTTAAAGTCTGTAGTTTGGCACACTGGGAATTCTAAACTGTCTTCAGGTGTGACCTGGGCTAGAGAGCTGTGCACTTGTTTGTGCAGATTTCGTGCTCTGAGGCGTAAGTGGGGGGAAGCAGTCAAAAGTGTGTGCATGCGAAGCAGAGGCTGTGTTTCTCTTCCCTTTCCTTTGTTTGTGTGTTGTGACATCCAGTGCTTAAACCTTTGGACTTGGGCTCGTGCCCAAAAGCACACACAAACAATGACGTGATGACAAGAGACCCGCGCTTCACCCCTGAGGCTCTGCCACTGGTCCTTTGCCCTTGTGCTAACATTTTGTAATTCTTCTCCCAACAGCCAGTGCTGTGAAGCTGAACAAGCAGCAGACAGATATTGCTGTGAATTGGGCAGGAGGCCTTCACCACGCTAAAAAGTCAGAGGCTTCTGGCTTCTGTTATGTCAACGATATTGTCCTGGCTATCTTGGAGCTCTTAAAGTAGGTGCAGTCCGCTGAGTCTTTACCACTTCCTAGTCTGCTGTTTTGTTGCTTTTTTTAGCTGTATTTAGCTGAGGTCTTAATCAGCTGTGTCTTTGGGCTGTAGTACCCTCTGTGCAGAAGGGGTGTGTCTAACCGTGACGCTGCGCAGGAAGCAGAAGGCTTGGAGCATCGTGTAGTTGCTCTTCTCCCTCAAGAGAAGGGTGCACAGCTGTAAGATGAGTCTCTGCTGCTTACCACCCTGATGGCTGTTGGCTTAAGGCAGACCTCAGAGGAAGGCTTGGACATAAAAATGTAGAGTCCATTGGCTGGATCTGAATAAACTGAGTCAAGTCTGCCTTCAAAGATCAGCTGCAGCAGTAAAAGCCACTTTGTAGCTCGGTGATTCTGTGTTCCACTGCTGAGCAAAGCACATGTTCATTCTCCATGCTGCTTTTGCATGTAGACTCCAGAAAGACAACCAGCTGGGAGCTGTGCAGCGTGGGGATCAGTGCACGGTGCTTTGCCCTTTCCCAGTTTGCTCTGGGGCTGAAGGAAGTTTCTGCTCTGAAGAAATGCAGCATTTTGACTCCTTTCTGATCCTAGGTATCACCAGAGAGTCCTGTACATTGACATAGATATTCACCATGGAGATGGTGTGGAGGAAGCCTTCTATACCACAGACCGTGTGATGACCGTGTCCTTTCATAAGTACGGAGAGTACTTCCCAGGAACAGGGGACCTACGGGTAAGAATGAAGCTTAGCAGAAATTCCTCTGGAATGTGGTCACTTTCTTCTGTTTGCTCTCATGCTAATTTAGCTAAAACCACCGCTATCCTAGGTTTTCCTGCATTAAATATATGCTTTCAAAGAAGTATCCTTTTAGTGAGGGCAAAAGTATATATACGTGGCAACTGGCTTGGCTCTTAGAGAGCGTGCTTTGTTCCTGTGATCTTGGCCTGTGCAGTAATAAAATAGTAATAGATCTAGGGTAATAAAATCAAGGCTTTGATATCTGTCATTCAGCAGCCTTCTGATGGCATCTTGGTCATTTCAGCTTCTTCCAATGTACACAAGCTTTTTGGTGGGAGTTTATCAGGGATTGCTTTAGCATGTGTCTGTGCATCTTGTTGCCGTTTCCTCAGAACAGCATTACAGTGATGGCAGTAGGTTCTTCTTCCCTGAGCAGAAGGCCAAATGCTTCCACTTCTGCCAAATACATTGCTGCTGGACTCAGCTGGCTCTTGCCTTCTCACACCGTGACAGTTTCCAACCATGAGAGCTGATGCTTACGTTCAGATTACACCGATAGGCTCCCGGACTTCCATTCATAATTTGCAGTGCAGTTTGTGTGTTGTGGTGACCTTGTGCTCTGTCCTGTCTTCCCCTCTAACAGGACATTGGTGCAGGCAAAGGCAAGTACTATGCAGTCAACTATCCCCTCCGGGATGGAATTGATGATGAGTCCTATGAGGCAATATTCAAGCCGGTAAGTGTCTTTGCTGAGAGATTCTTTGTGTATCATACTCTGTCACTGGGTGGCTCATGGAGCCGTTCTATCGGGAGACTCAGACTGCTGTTGTAAGATTCCTCAGTGGCTGTGTTCCTCCCTAACAATTGCAGCCTGTCATCAGTAAGCTTTTCTTGGTAAGAGCCCCAGTGTTACCAGTATACAGGGGTCAACAGCTGTGGGAACACCAGGGTTGTCTTCATGTCACTTGCTGACATGGGCATTAACTGTGTTGTTGTGACACTGTCCTGTGGAGAAAGTGTAACAAGGGGTTTCTTGTTTAGGTGATATCTAAAGTGATGGAGACGTTCCAGCCTAGCGCAGTTGTCCTGCAGTGCGGGTCGGATTCTCTGTCCGGGGACAGGCTGGGTTGTTTTAATCTGACCATCAAAGGTAAGAACACAGTGTTTCCATCAAATAGTGAGGCTGGGTCTGTGATGCCGAGAAGCCAGAACTGTACAGCACAGTGCCTGTGTTAAATTGGCTTAAATAATCTCACTACTGTTCACTGAAAAATTTGTCCTTGTGCCATGGGGCTACGACCATTTTCCTTCCTGCCTTTGCTGCAGGTCACGCCAAGTGTGTGGAGTTTGTCAAAAGTTTTAATTTGCCTATGCTGATGCTGGGAGGAGGTGGCTATACGATCCGCAACGTGGCTAGATGCTGGACCTACGAGACTGCTGTGGCTTTGGACACTGAGATCCCAAATGGTAATTTTCCCATGGAACCACTGAGGCAAGACTAAAGGACAGTGACTATGTAGTGACAGAGCTTAGGGAGACGGTGCTGCTGCAGAGAGTCAGGAACCCTAAGATGTTTCATTAGCTCTTGTTACTGTGGTAGAGCTTTTTGAGCCCATGATTTGCAGCAGCTGCTCTTGTTTGTGTTATAGCCCAGTAGCTTTCCCCTCCATCAAGAGATACCCAGCAGTCTTAGTGTTGTGCTGAAACGAGATGACCTTCTACTGCAAACTTTTGTGCACACTGATAGTGTTTAACTGCCAAGTAAACTTAGACTGCCCTGTTGCTACATCGTCTGTTTTGATCTGAGTTCGGGCTATGAAATTGTCAGCTTTTAACCCCTAGGAGAATGCAGTTGTGCTCTTATTTAGCACTGAAATCCGCTGTATATGAGATATTTCATTACTGGTCCAGAGGTGATTTGATTTTTGTTCTATTTTAACTTGCCTGCAGAACTCCCATATAATGACTATTTTGAGTACTTCGGACCAGACTTTAAGCTGCACATCAGTCCCTCAAACATGACTAACCAGAATACCAACGAGTATCTCGAGAAGATCAAGTAAGTGTTTGCTCTTCTTCGTGAGGCTGGCACCTTTTACTGGGGGCTTTACAGCTGTGGGTGGCTTCCTGCTGACAAACATATTCCTTTCCTGGCTGGCTCTAGGCAACGTCTCTTTGAGAATCTGCGCATGCTGCCTCATGCTCCTGGCGTGCAGATGCAGCCGATTCCTGAGGATGCTGTTCAGGAGGACAGTGGAGATGAAGAGGAAGAAGATCCCGAGAAACGCATTTCAAGTACGCGCTTGCCTCTGGCATAGTTGCATTGCCCTGCTGGGAATGTACTGTTCAGAGCCTGTGGGTGCCAAAGCTGAACGGGATCAGATTGCAGGAGAAGCATGAGGGCACTAAACTGAATTACCTTATTAAAGAGAGGAGGACATATGATCTAGGTTGAGCTCAATTTTGGAGTCCTTCAGTTTGAATCTATGCCCATTGTTCTGATGGATTTTGTAAGATAGAGCAATGATGCTGAGCTGCAGGACTGGTCGAGTTCTTCTCCCTGGGAGCACTTGCCAGACAGTTTCCATAAAGGAAGAACACGTGCATTCATGGGAGAATTTAAACAGTTCCTGTGGCATAGGTGCTGTGGCAGAATGCTTCCTGGGAGGCTTCCAGGTTTGCTCCCAGAAGTTGCCTGCCTCAGTGAAAACGCTGCTTTTTATCCAGATTGGCCGATGGCCTTTAGATCTGGCAGTCAGATTTTCTCAGTGTGAGGTTGGTTAACCTGCTTAACGCTGTCAAGTCTAGACATCACACTGCGTCTAATCCACGTCCCACACGTGATCTTAGATTAAGCATAAGCAGTCAGGAGCAATCAGTTCAAAGGCACGGCAGGTACACGAGGTGTTTTTATTGCGGCCGCACTGTGAGTTGTGTAGGTTTACGAGCTCTTTCCCATGTGTGTGGATGTAGTTGGAGAGGTCCATCTCCAGGCATTAGTGCACGGTATTTTCTGACACAGCCTCTTCTCCCCTTCACTCTCAGTCCGCAATTCTGATAAGAGAATATCCTGTGATGAGGAATTCTCTGACTCTGAAGACGAAGGGGAAGGAGGGCGCAAAAATGTTGCCAACTTTAAGAAGGCCAAGCGTGTGAAAACGGAAGAGGAAAAGGAGGAGGAGGAGAAGAAGGGTAAGCACAAGAGCTACGGCTGGAAGCCCTCCAGCTCTGGAGCACTTTGCCTGATGTATGCTTTCCTACTGCCCTACCATGGCTTTTTTTTTTTTTTTTCTTTTCCTAGATGAGAAAGAAGAGGAAAAAGCAAAAGAGGAGAAAGCAGAACCCAAGGGGTGAGCCCTGTCTCTTGGCTTGGCAATTAACTGCCTGAGTTTGTATTTCCCTGTGCATTTACCCATGCCCCTGATGGGATGTTGCACAGCTTCTGGGGTTGGAGTAGAGACGTGGTGGTTTGGGATGGCTTGGTCACGGGGAGAAGTTAGCATGGGAGGAGCAGCACACTTGGTAGAGCTCTGAGAGCCCTCAAAGAAGAGGGCTAAAAAATACTGTGTATTCTGTAACATGTCACTGGTTTTAAAGGGAGATTGACATCAAGCTCAGTAAGTGTTTTTAGGGTGAAGCATCTCAGTGGCATTTTTATGGCTGCGGCTCTAGCTTGTTACTAGAGCTTGGGTGCAGCCTGAGTTTCTTGGTTAAACCAAACTTTCCACTGCTTCCTTCCACAGGGTGAAGGAAGAGACGAAATCCACCTAGGATGGCTGCAGCTGGACAGTACCTGTCAGTGCATAGTTATCGTA
Source organism: Numida meleagris (assembly GCF_002078875.1). Taxonomy (NCBI): domain Eukaryota; kingdom Metazoa; phylum Chordata; class Aves; order Galliformes; family Numididae; genus Numida; species Numida meleagris. The sequence continues at coordinate 5,310,560 of NC_034430.1, read as the reverse complement.
GGTTAGCTTCTCTGGTTGCCTCCCATTCCACAGGATTTATATTTTATATATGTTTCTGTATATATTTCTATATAAATATATAAATGACTTGAGAACTGTAAATTATTCCTTGCTGCACTCTGCTGGGAGCAGATAGGGAGGACTCTGCAGAGTAGAGAGACCCGCACTGCCCAGGATTGGTGACTGGGAAGTTTCACTCTTGCCTTCCACTGCCTCCTTAGTGTGTCTTTAAAAAAGAAATCCTTTCACTTCCTTTCTTTGCTCTCCTCTGAAGTAACCACCCTCAAAAATGAGTAATTTAAGTAGAAGTAGTGTCTGCATTTCAGGTTAGGTGGAAAGATGGCCATGAAACTTTTTTTTTTTTTTCTTCTTTTCCTTTCTCTTTTAATTTTTTTGGTGGGAGATATGAATTCCCAAATTAAGCCTGTGAGAGACTGAGCGTTCCTTTGGCCTTCAGTCCGATTCCACCACGGCAAGTAACTGCAAGCTGGTGCCGCTTCTCAGGGTCAAATAGTGCAGTTCTTGAACAGAGTTGGCTACCTCCCTGCAGCAAACTTGTGGAAAGGGACGAAGCAGCTTACCAGCAGGTCAGAAAATTGCTCGAGTGAATCTGCCCGAGAGCCCTGCAGGTGCGGGTCTGGAAAAGGCGGAGTGGAAATCACCCTGCCGTGCCGGTGGCCGTTTTCCAGGATCTCGCAGACCTGGGGAGCGTGGCAGCGCCGTGCATCGCAGGCGAGGGATGCGATTCGTGTACGCTGCTTTTCTGCACCCGTGCCCTTCTTGGCGGGGGGGGGTTGTGAGCCGCTGTTCCCCCCGGCCGCCAGCTTCGCTCTTTCTGCTTCTGCCCTCGGCTGCACGCGCTGTAATTGCATCTCGGGACCGATCTGTGTCCGAGCTGAAACCACAGCAGAAATTCCCAACCCAGCTACGGGCCGGACAAACGGAGCCCAGCTGGCGCCTGCGCTCGACGCGTGCCACTCGCTGACAAACTCTTTGTCTGAAGTACACGTTCTCAAGCGGAACCTTTCCTCCCTTTGCTCTCAAGGCCAGTAAATGCGGGGAACCTTTTTATCAGCAGTCTGAGCTGTTATCTGTACGAGGGAACAGCAGATGGGGCTCTGTGCGTTTTTATAACTACTCCTCTTCCTACTCCCACACCTTATCTCACACCCAGAGGTCTCTGGTGATCAGAGCTGGCCTTTCCCTCACACCTTGTTTTGTACAGCTGAGCATGAGATGGGCGCTCCACAACGCTCCACCAGCTCCAGCCTGGCAGGAGCTTTGCAGGCAGCTTTCACTCGCTGCCCTCCTTTCTCAGGGGGATTCCTCTGTCCACGAGAGGATCTGCACCTCCCACGGAGTGCTGCTGATGGTCTCAACTCTAATAATGCTGCTAACATGACACAGGTTATTTTTAAAAGGTTTTATTTTTTTAAACGCTTTTTTTTTTTTTTTTTCCCCCCTTTTCCACCGTACGTTTTTTAGTCTCTTGGAACCCGAGCGCCGTCTCACTCCCGCTCTTCAGTGTTTGTATGCAAAGCGAGAGAGATCAGTGTACCTTTGTGTCTGGGGGAGGGGGGGGAAAGATATTGTGGTTTTTTAAAGATGCTTTTATTTTAAATTTTGAGAATCTTTGTAATAAAAACGTACGTTTCTATGGTTGGCCTGAGTTTGCACTGCTTTCTGCTGGGGGAAGCGCGGGGGGTAGGTTTCAGTCGGCGATGGAAAATGGGGCAGAGCCTTCGTGGTGGTGCAAGAAGGGGCGGCGGGGGGGGGGAGGAGGGGACACGGGAGCTTTCCCCTCTTGCAGGAGGGCGGGGGTGGCTCAAGTGCTGAAGCCCAGAGCGTTGGACGTGGACCACGCTCCGTGCAACGTGGGAGAGATGGCCGCGGTTCCTTTTGTAGGCGTTGAGATTTCCTTTTGATCACCCTGAATTTGAGCGAGCAGCCTTGAACCCGCGCCGTGCCACCCGCTCTGTCCCGCATTGCCCCCCCCCGCTCCCGGCGCTCCCCGTTCCCGTGCTGTCCCCCAGCATTGCGGTGCACGGGGGTTTGTGCTCCGTGCTGTTCCGTGCTGCCCGCTGCTCTGAGGGCAACGTTAATCTGGAGAGGGAATAACAAGTTACGGGGAACGAGTATTTTGTTTTTTTTTTCTTGCATGAGCTTGAGTGTTGGTTTTGGGTTTGTTTTTTTTTTTTAATCTGGTGCCCGATGAATTAGGAAAAAAAAAGAAATGAGAAGAAATGAGCAGGTCGATTTTGCACCGCGTGCTGAAACTCGCGGGGAAGGCTCGCGAGCCAAACCCGCTGCGAGGAGAGAAGGAAAAACTGCGACCGCCGCGGCCCCGCAGCTCCTGGTCCCGCAGCTCCTGGTCCCGCAGCTCCTGGTCCCGCAGCTCCTGGTCCCGCAGCTCCTGGGCCCGCAGCTCCTGGTCCCGCAGCTCCTGGTCCCGCAGCTCCTGGCCCCGCAGCTCCTGGCCCCGCAGCTCCTCCCCCCGCAGCCGGCACCGCGCGGCCCCGCTCCCTCCCGCGCTGCCCTAAAATGGCCGCCACGGCTGCGCGGCCCCGCACCTCGGCTGCGTGCGCGGAGGCCAAAGCGGCGAGCGGAGCTTGGGAGCGGTGCCTGGCAAACCGCAGCGCCCGCGTTGCAAACGCGTGGGGTTTTTTTTGTTTTTGTTTTTTTTTCCCCCCTCCCTCCACCATTAACGGGGACGAATCCCTCCTGCGCGCAGCCTTCTGCTGTCGGTGGGAGGATGCTCTGCGCGCAGCCGGACATTTTGCCTTTATCTCCGGCTCCGGGGCTGCGGCGCGGCAGCGCGGTCCCTTCCGCTGCCAGGCGCTGCCGGGGGCTCCGAGCAAACCCCGCTCCTCCCTCCCCCTCCCCCCTCGGCGGGGCTGGGCCGGGCTCCGGAGCAGGCCTGGCTGCGGGACGCGGTGCGGGAGGAGCCGCTCCCGTGCATCCCGAGGCAGAGAAGCGCAGCTCCGTCCCCGCGGCCGCCAGCGCCCACCGCGCCTCCAGGGCAGGAAATCTCAGCGCGTCACTCGCCGCCGTCAGACACGGAGCGTGGGATCCCAAACCGCACCGAGTTCACCCCAATTCCCAGCGGGGGAATCGCAGCCAGCAGCCCTCCTGGGTTTCCCGAGGAGCGGGGCCCCTCTGCCCGTCCGCCCCCAGGAAAGCCCCGGCCAGCCCCGGGAACGCAGCACGGGGACGAGCCCCGCACGGCAGCGCTCTGCGCTGAGGAGGCCTTTGTGGCCGCAGCGCTGCATCTGCTGCGAGTCAATTAGCGCGAGCAGGGCCGGGCCAATTAATGCAGCAGCTGCTGAGCTCCACAAGCAATTGCTGCCCTCCCCGTCCAGCAGCCGGGACAAGAAGGACTCGAGCTCACCCATGAAGGGATCACCGTTTATTCCTTTCCCATGTTACAGCAGAACCCATACAGCTTGGTGTGGTTTTCTTTTTCCTTCCTTCCTCCCGAAGTTAGAAAATCGCAGATCAAGTGTTTTGGCCATTAAAAAAATTATTTACAGAGGAAACAGCGTTGCTTCACATTATACAGCCGGCAGGGCCCCCCCTCCACCCCGACCCCAGGAGTTCCCTATAGAAGCAGAATTAAACAGCGGACTTACAAGCGTTAGGGTTTTTTAAGCCAAAAGTAAAGACTTCATAGAAAAAAAAAAAAAAAGAAAGAAACAATAAAACCCCCAAACCTAACCAGATTAGCTCTCAAACCGCTTGGTTTCTATAAAAAGCGCGAGATACTTTAAATGAAGTCAGACCCGGGGATGTAAACGGAGAGGAAGGATCGGAGCGGTGCGGGGCTCCGGGCTCCCACAATCGGTAAATTCCAGTTCTGGCCGCGGGTGGCGGTGGGCGCGGGCAGCGGCTCCGGGCGGCGGTGACGTGGGGACCCAGAGCTGCGCGCCGGGGGGGGCAGGGAGGAGGTCCTAGCGGCGGGGGGGGAGCGCTGTCAGTTCCGCGTCGGACGGGGAGGTGCGTGGGAACGGCGGAGTCCGTGTGCGCGGGGTGAGAGGGGTGAAGGGACCAGTCCTAGGAGCGCGGCACCGCGGGGCTCTACTCCTTCTCCTCCTCCTGCTGCTGCTGCTCCGCCGCCGCGGGCTCAGCCCCCGTGGGCTCGGGGGGCTGCTGGGCATCGGCCGCGTCCCCCTGGCTCTCCGCGGGCGGCTTCTCCTCCTCCGCGCTGTGCGCTCCGTCCTCCCCTTTGGGCTCGGCCCCGCTCTGCCCCTCGCCGCCCCGCTCCTCCTGGGGGCCGGTCCCGCTCGCGGGGTTCTCCTCGGCTTTGGGCTCCGCTTTGCTCTGCTCCTCCGTGGGGGAGGACGCGGCGGAGTCCCCGTTGTCTTTCTTGTTCTTCCGAAAGGAGATCCCGCTCAGCTTGAAGGATTTCTTGAAGGAGAACTTCTTCTTCTTCTTGGGGGTGTCTTTGGGGGCCGCGGCGCCTTCGGGCTTCGCCTCCCCGCCGTCCGCGGGGGGGGCCGGCTCGATGGCGTCCTCACCGCCCGCCCCGCCCGTGCCATCCTCCCGGGGAGGTTCGGCGGAGCCGGTGCCGTTGAGGGGCGCGGGGTCAGCTCCCGCTTTGGGCGTCATGTCCCCGTTGAGCCGCACGTGGCCGTTCTCCTGCGGGAGCAGCGCGGCGTTACGCACGGCAGGGACCCCCATCCCGCACCGCACAGCCGCGGGGCCGCCGAACCGATGCGCGGGGGTGGGGGGGGTCCCACCGGGAGGGGATCCCCACGTCGCCACCGGGCGGCGCCCGCGCTCCGTCCCCGCTCCATTCCACCCCCGGGGCGCGGCCGCGGACGGGGCCCCGCGCGGTGCCGGGGCGCGGTCCGGGGGCGGCGGGCGGTGCCGCATCGCTCGGTGCCCCCCCGGGCCCACAGCCGCCCCCTCCCCTCCACGCTTCCTTTCTTTCCTCCCTTCCCCCCTCCCCGCCGCCACCGCCTTTGTCCGCCCGCCCCCACGGGGCTCCCGCCGCTCCCTACCTGCCCGTTGGCTTTGGAGGGCTCGGCGACGGCTGCGTGCCCTCCCGGCGGGTCGCTGCCCTCCGCCTTGGCCGCCTTGGAGCCCTGGCTGCCCATGGTGCGGCGAGGACCCCCCACCCCCCGCCGCGGAGGAGCGAGCGGCGCCGAGAGGCAGTGGGCAGAGCCCCCCGCCGCCGCCGTAATAAGGAGCGGGCAGGGGGCGGGACGCCGTGCCGGGACCGCCCCGGGGGCGGGGGACGGGGCTGCAGCCACCGCCCCGGTGGGGTCGGGGGTGTGCGACGGCTGCCAGCCAACCCCGACGGCGGGGAGGCGGTGGGGAAGGGGAGCGGGGGGGGGGCTGACTCTTGGAGGGTCCCCTCTTGTCCCGGCTTCGTCGCCCCCCAGGGCGGCCCCATCACCCTCTTGTCCCGGCCCCACCGCCGAGGGGCGCCGCTCCCCCCGGCCCCATCTGCCCCCCCCGGAAGTTCCCTCAGGGACGGTACCATAAGTTACACCCCACCTCCCCCTGTGTGACCCAATCGTTTTATTTTTGCTTTCTTTCTCTTTTCTAGCTTCCCGGAAAGGGGGAATTTAGGAGAAGAGTGACGAAACTGTCAGCACTGAGGGTCAGTGCACTGGAATGCCATGCTGCCGCGTTCCTGGTGCTGGAGCAGAACGGGGTCGTCACGGAGCGGGGGCCTTGGGCAGAGCACCCCGGGGGGTTTGGCTCGCTTGGCACCCAGGTACCATGGTTCCGATGGAGGGTCCCCAAAACGTGCTGGTTGGAGCCACCAGTGTGTCCTGAGGGCCAAAGCTGCACCAGAGCCCCCAGAGACTGGGAAGGCCCCCAGCACCAAGACCCAAGAACCAGACCCAGCAACCTAACCCGGCCCCCAGTCCCAATCCCAGCACCCAGCACCCAGCACCCAGCCCCCAACCCCAGCTGCACCCCGCAGCATCAAGGCCACCATCTCCGGGGGGGGAAAAAACAATGTGCCGCTGTGTGCGCTCCGCCAACAAGGTCATGTTTTGTCTCCAGCCTCCCTCCTCCCCCCGGCGCACATCATCTCACCCCCGCTGGAGCGAAATCTCCCTGTTCATTAAAACAGGCGGCATCTTCCTTATTGACTTTTGGGTGCCAGTTGATGAAGCCTTCAGCTGGTCGCCGGGCGGCTGCCGCTGCTGGAGCCATCCAGAGGCTGCAGGGGGCACGGGGAGGGGATGCAGAGGGGATGCGAAGGGACTTTGAGGAAGCTGCAGAGGGGGTGCAAAGGGGGCACCTGGGCATTCCCCAGGGTGATCAGCTCTCGGTTTTTGAGCACAGCGAGGCTGCTTGCTTTGGCCCAAGCGAGCCCTTTAAATTGGTCGCTGAACACGCTGAGCCTCCTGCCACTTGTTCTCAAGCTCCAGCCCAGTGCCCACCGGGGAGCAAAGCCCCCAGACGGAGCACCCCGCTCCTGACCCATCTGCTCCCATCCACTGCTCAGTGCGGGGACGCTGTGCTCAGAGCTGGGCTGCGGGAGCAGCGGGGCCGTTCCGAGGGGTTGCCAGGGTGGGGTCCTGGGGTCGGCGCTGCTGTCCATCTCTGCTGTGTTTTGGAGGAGGGGAGAAAGTGCTGCTCAGCGCTGCTCCCCTGCGATCAGAGCACGGAGCGGAAGGGATGGGAGGTGACGTTCAGAGTGACTGCAGGTTGCGGGGCAGCCCCCCTTCGGCATCAGAAGCAACGCAGAAATCCCACGTGTGTTTTCTCGGTGGCTTTCATCTCGGCAGCACGCGTTGCTCTCAGTCCCATCTTTCCTTGAAATCCTCCTTCTCCTGCAAAGCCGTGGCACAAACCGCAGCCCAGAAATCCAAGGGCCCCGTGCCACCTCCCAGGCTGGGGGAAGCAGCGGGGATTTGCAGATTACGGGGCTGTTTGCTCCCCAGCAGATGGACAGGCAGCCAAATCTGTCTGCTCCTGCCCGGAGGACCTCGGGGCGGAGAGATCTTCGCTGATGTTATTTTCCACTTTCCAGACCTACTTAAACCGCTTGCTGATTATTAATTTATTAGGTGCTAAGCTGACAGCCCGCAGGACATGGCCGCACTGGAGTGGGACAGGGAGGGGGTACCCCCACCCCATGGCGTGCCCCTGCCCCACTCACCCCAACACCGACTGTCACGGGCTGATGGATCAGGGAGTGCTCAGCAGCCCCTGCTCACCCACTGTGGGCTTTTAGCAGGGCCCCCCCAGCAGGGGCAGCCAACGGTGCTGGGAATCAAGCAGAGGGATTTCCATATTGATTTATAAATAGCAAAGGAATTAGCTAATTAGAGCTCTTCTGGGGAGAGAATTCCAGCAGGGAGAACGCAGAGGGACAGGGACGGCTGCTGGCAGCGCTGTGCACCCCGTGGCTGGAGCGAGTCTGTGGGGTGGGCTGGGGGCTGCTGTGTGTCACCACATGTCACCGTGTGTCACCGTGTCTGTGTGCTCCTCCAGCTCAGACTGCCTGGCCCCTAGGGCTGTGCCCATGGGGCTGTATCCAGGTACAGGAGGAAGAGCTGCCTGGTGTCATACCAGGGGACTCTGGGGGGGAGGGGGCAGCAGGCACAGGACGGGGAGGTGGCGATGGAGGGTTCTTCCTGTCCCTCCTGTGAGCAGATATCTGCCACCTCCACATCTGTGACCCACTGCTGGGTCACTGCCGAGCCCCCGCCTGCTGCCTACACTGGGAAGAGGGGTCCTGGCCCCAGCGGGGGTCTGCTCGGGGCCTTCCCATCACTCTCATCCCATCCTGGGTTACCCCATCCCATTGTTCTGTGCTGGGGCGCTGCCGTGGGGCCGGCTCCCTGCTGCTCGCCCAGAGCCGGTTCCGAATCTGTGCTGCCCTGGGAAAGGCTCCAGCCCGGGAGGCTGCAGCGAGGTGCTGACTTCCCATAGAAACACATAAAAGGGCCCGTTCTTGTATTTGCCAGAGGCCCGTCATTTTTGGTTGTGAAGATCCCATGGCAACCGGTGCCTTGTGTAACTGCGTCTTCTATTTCTGGGGCTGCTTTTCACTTTGCTAACATCCTTCTCGCATCCCCCCGTCCTGCCCATACCCCAGTTCCCATTTCCCACACCCCATTTCCCATTGCCCCATGCCCTGGGACCCCAGCTCCAGACGGGCAGCAGGGATGTTTCCACTGGGGCACACATCCCCTGTGCCGTCTCCCCCGGGTCCCAGCCATTCAGTGCTGATAAGGGGCCGCCTGACCCTGAGCCACATGTGCCCATTTTGGCCACGCGATGAGCGCAGGGTGCTGCCAGCTTTTGTACTGAATGGAAAGGCCTGGGCCCTGCCGGAGGGTGGCTGGGTGCAGGGCCTGAGCTGGGAGAGAGCTTCGGAGCTCTGTCCTCACTGGAAGGGAAGTTTATAATGGAAACAAAAGCATCTCTCTGTCCAAGCGCAGCTTTTCCCATCCCGTTTCCTCCGGAGGTGCCAGGGGAGCGTGCCCACAGCCGGCAGCGCGGCGAGGAAGCATGCTGGTGGCAGTGTGCCGGGTCCAAACCCACCACAGTGGGGACCGGAGTGGGGTTGTGGTGCAGTCCCCGGGGTGGGCTCAGCTCCTCCTGTCCCGGAGCCACCTGTGCCCAAAGGGACCTTGGAGCGGAGTCGTGATGCCCACAGTGCCACCATCCCTATGGGGTCCTGAGTGCAGCCAGCACGGACCCAGCACGGGCAAGGCAGCACAAGTTCTCTACAGCCCACACTAACGCAGCCCTCTGCCCCATCCAGCCACCACCGGTGCGGACCCCAGGGACAACCCTCGGTCCCATCTCCACGCTGCCCCGGTGGGTGACTGCTGCACCCGCGGAGATGGACGGCGGTGACCGGACCGGGGACAGGAAAGCGGCGCTGGGATGCTGCGGTCCCTGCCCCCAGCGCTGGCGATGTATGGGCCCCTTTCTCCCGGGCAGTCAATGTGTCTTTTTGTTGCGCTGCTGGGTTTTGATGCCTGCGAGCAGGGACAGACAATACGTCGCATTGTTCCCTTTCAGCAACATCTGACGGCCGGGCAGAGAGAGGCCAGCGAGGCGTGGGGGAAGGGCTGCGGGGCTGCGAGATGTGGGGCTGAGATGTGGGGCTGAGGGGCCGCTCGCAGCGAGGGGCGGGCAGCAGCAGCGCTGTGATGCAGCTCTCAGCGCATTTCTCGGTGCAGCCCTGGGTGCAATTCCCAGCGCAGCGGCAGCGGGGCGGGACGGGAGCCCGATGCTCTGTGCAGCTGCGGGAGCAGCGCGGTGGGAAATCACACGGGCAGCGCTGGGATTGTCCGCAACTTTCCATCAGAAATCCCCTCCTTCCCTGATCCCCCGCCGTCCCCGCCTGGATCGCTTCGTTGCCAGGAGCAGAATTCCCCTCCGCCGCAGAGCAGAACCGATAGCGCTCCCGGGGCCGCGGACCGAGCTCCTCCCGTGTGCCCGCGGAGCCCGGAGACCCCGGTGTGGGGCTGGGGGGCTCGGAGCCCATCGGGGC